>NC_069500.1:1277126900-1277404400 GCF_027579735.1 Bombina bombina
CTAAATTATTCTTCACTCTGGATTATTGCAATATTTCTGTCCAAATCATATTATCATATAAATCAATTGATGTTAAAGCCACTAAACAATAAAAACATCTGTATTCAAACAGGTAGTCCAACCCATGTATGTGTTAGGGAAGAAAGTAGGATTTGTGGCATTAAAGCCAAGTGCTGAATTAGGCACTCTATATATCAAAGGGATTATGAATAAAATCAAACATTTTATTAAACATATACAGACAAACCAGAATCTTTAATGCAATATAAGAAAGTGGGATTACCACTACCACTTCTTTAATCAGTATATTCCAACACTAAGTTAAAAACAAACAAAACATAGGGCCACAGGGCCAGAGGGTAAGGTGTAGATGGAACTGTGAATGTAATAGGGAAGGAGAGCATCAAACATTCATCCAAAATACAGACGGTCTATGCGCTCAAAGGTGGCCTCCTGCTTGCGTACTGCTGTGATTGAACACAGTCAGCCGATTGCTAACTCAATTCGCTATTAGAATCTCTTAACATGCATACATACTGTAGTTAATTTAGGTATAAAGTGTCATCACCCAGACAATCGAACACTCAGTATGTTGCGATGCCTATATTCAAATAAAGCATCACTTGCATATCAGCCATTAAGGGCTCAATGATTGAAAGCTCTCTGGGCTGGTGAGATTATTAATGAATGCTCGCCAGTCCTTCTAAAGGATTTTTTTTTTCCCTGAAAACAGGGTGTCTCGCTAAGGGGCGTATACTGCATTTTCATATGAAATGTGCACAACAAAATTAGTATTTTAAACATTATAGAAAACAAACATTTGAACCATTCCCACAAAAATGAGCAGGTAAAATTGTATTGTTAAGGTGCATCAAAAATCGTAACAAAATTCTTCACCAAAAATCGTATGTTAACAAAAAAGTAAAATTAGTATGTAATTTACACAGGAATAAATAAAATTAAATATGCACAGCGTAAATCGTAATTGTAGTACACTGGATGTGCAAAAATCACACTGAAATATGAACTTATAAATACAAAATGCAAAGTGTAATTGTTGTTTTTTCATAAAATGGGCTGAACATGGACGTTCCATGGGTATATATGACAATGTCTCTCTAATCCGAGCGTAATTCTATAAAGATTTTCACACTGCAGATCTCACAGTTTTTTCTCGCCAACTAAAAGGTGGCGAGCTTTTGTCAAAACAATACGAACACTTCTAACCCCAATAGAAAAACAAGTGCATACTAAAATATAGGTGAATGTAAGATGCTCTATGCATAAAGCAGTGTAATGTGAGTTATATTGGCTGCAGGATTTAAATTTTAAAGTGTTCCCCCTGCTCTCTGCTAACTTTGCACTAAGGAGCGAAGTTTTCCTAACCAGCGAGCTTGATTACTTTTAATAGGAGCCAGCTCGCCACTCGCAGGGACTGCCCATTTTTTATGATCATTGCACCGGGGCAGCCCTGCGAGTGTCAGCGAGAAAAAGAAGGTTTGAGCTGGCGAAGAATATATCATCGAGCTCTAAGTGTTTGTAGCAATATTGCTTATATGTTACAAAGATTATAAACGCTATGTATCCAAAGAATATCCAATTGTATCCCAGTAAGCGGTGAACATTCACACACCAAATACACTCTGGCCCCACCCACCGACGCGTTTCATCACTGTGTTTAGTGTGTAAATGTAAATATGTGTATGGCATGAGGGATGGCCACCTTAAAGGGATATGAAACCTAAAAATGTTCTTTGGTGATTCAATTTTAAAAAAAGTTTCCATTTTACTTTTACTCCTATATAATTTGCTTCATTCCTATGTTACTCTTTGTTGAAGAGATACCTATTTAGGTGTTTGGAGCACTACATGGCAGGAAATAGTGCTTCCATCTAGTACTCTTGCAAATTGATAACATTCTTGCAAAACCTTTGACATATAGTGCTCCAGACAAGTACACGCTCCTGAGCTTACGTTCCTGCTTTTAAACAAAAGATACCAAGAGAACGAAGATACCTTGATAATAGAAATAAAATAGAAAGTTGTTTAAAACTGCATGCTCTATCTGAATGGTGTCCCTTTAAGAGACATCTTACAAGTTTGACTTGTGTCGATGATCTGTTGGGCGAAAGCAAATTTAAAGGGACATTGGATTAAAAATATGCATCCATATTAAAAAAACTAATACTTTGGCCTGAAAACAATGTTAATGATGGTTCATTTTAAACTATAACTAATATAGTAGTATCAGGAGCTCATTTATTCCTGCTCCTAACTGGCTGCAGCAAAGGCAATAAGATGGAAAAACACTCAAGGAGTGTGTCCCTGGACTTCAAAACAAGTAAAATTTCACTTTAAAAAAAATTGTGAATGTTTTTAAAGCTTTTACGTCTTATGCCGTTTAACTTTTCATAATAGATCAACTTTATTGGAAGGAGAAAAATAATGATTACCTTAATAATAACATTGTAAATAGTTTTATTTAACTGAAGGAAAACAACCATTACCTTATTGATAGTAATTTAAACAATTACCCTCCCTCCTCACACAATAACCCTCCCTCCTCACACTTAGGTCCTTGTGCAAATTTATTCCACTCCATACATTCTTCTATTAATTGTGCTTCTTGAAACTTAGTAAGAGTTGATTCTGTGTACATAGATTTGCAGGGGAACAATAGCATTAAGGGACAGTAAAGTCAAAATTTAACTCATGATTCAGAAAGAACATGCAATTTTTTTTTTTTTTTCAATTATCTTTATCTAATTTGCTTCCTTCTCGTGGTATCTATTGTTGAAAAGTATACATAGGTAGACTCAGAAGCAATGCACTACTGTGAGCTAGCTACTTGTAAAAGACTCACCCAAAGTTTTCTGCTAGACCCCAGTAGAGCATTGCTCTCCTTCAACAAAGGATAACAAGAGAATGAAGAAAATGTGATAATAGAAGTAAATCTGAAAATTATATGCTCTCTCTGAAAACCAAAAGTTTTCTTTTATGATTATGTCCCATTATGGTCTATTTCTCAACTCTGGTACTACAAGTTGACTGTAAACACTATCGCTTGAGCTTCAGAGTTGTGGTTAACGGTTTCAAGAAAAAATAGAAGTTGCACAAAGCACATCAAAAATACATTATGAAGTACAGTTACACTCATAAAAACAACATCTAATAAATATTTTAATAAAATATTGCACACAAGTTTTATAAAGGCTTGAAGATATGGTATTAGAAAACAAAAAGGCAGGCAAAGGGCTTTAACATTGAGATACATACATATACATGTCTAAAGATATACATATATCTATATATGTGTACATATATATTTATATGTGTATATATATATATGTATTTATGTATTTATATGTGTACATATGTATTTATATGTGTACATATGTATTTATGTATTTATATGTGTACATATGTATTTATGTATTTATATGTGTACATATGTATTTATATGTGTACATATGTATTTATATGTGTACATATGTATTTATGTATTTATATGTGTATATATGTATTTATGTATTTATATGTGTACATATGTATTTATATGTGTACATATGTATTTATGTATTTATATGTGTACATATGTATTTATATGTGTACATATGTATTTATATGTGTACATATGTATTTATATGTGTACATATGTATTTATGTATTTATATGTGTACATATGTATTTATATGTGTACATATGTATTTATATGTGTACATATGTATTTATGTATTTATATGTGTATATATGTATTTACAGACATATATACACATATAAACAATCTATCTGTAAAGAATCACATGTGGTATGGGTATATATTAAATATATATAGGAGTCCAGTAAAGGCGTCTTTTATTCTCTATTCTAGAGTTATGTGTTGAGCAACTAAATGAACCTTATAGTTGGTAGGAGCCAAGTAAGCCATCGTTTAAGTTATGGAGGCAACCAATAGTAGAAAAGTGCAGTTGTAATACATTATGGGCTTGTGATTTTGGATTAAAACTCTAGCTACTTAGTGGTTTAATAAACAACCACAAGATACTGAAATGTTTAGTTATAGCCTAATTATCACCCCATGACTGGATACAGCCAGGGCTAATGCTATCAATGGTGGTTTAGTCGTGACTTATACAATTTATAACCACATAATCTTGTGTTAAGGGCTCTAGCTATTATAAAACTCTGGTAGCTAAGCAACACATGCAGTCGCATTCCAAATTACAAAACCGTTCCAACAAATATAACAAGCATACATGAAGGGGATGTTAATAAGAAGGATATAGAGCTATATTCTCCACAACAAGACTATCAGCATAAGAGCAAAGTGCACAATAGATTACAGTAATCAATCTAATTTCAGCCAAATGGCAATATAAGAATATGGACCTGTTTTCACAGTCTAGGTGTGGTGGAATATCTGTGAGCTTAGAGGATCCTTTTGATGTCAAATTGAATACGTAGATATATATGTTCAGCTTTTAGCAAATCCCATAGAGTCTACGATATGTTTTATAATTTTACTGTGCAGTTTGTTGCGATAATAGCTGGCTCCAAACCTAGCCTGTTGATATTTCTCTGTGGTGGACATGAGGATAAAGGTATAACAATCTAAGGTCCAACTGCTAGGGAAAAAAGAAAAAAAGTCTGAGCATGCAGCCTAGGGAAACGCAGGAGCAAAAGGTAGCACAGTCCCTGCTTAACCCAGCTGCATAGCAGGTCTTCAACCTATGACAATTATACAAGGAATCCAAAAGGAGGCTATGATTGCCACTATTTCAACAGATTGCTGTTTGTACATGCAGAAAACATGGTGATTTGGGTGGCAAGGCACATTTATAAAAACTTGTTTAATAGCTAGTAATCCAAGGTGCTGCTCACCACTTCCAGTGATAAGGTAAATCAATATGCCTCTAATGATGTTCCCAAAGAGCTGTTGTGGGTTTATTAGGCTGGGCTGATCATAAGGGTCTGAATACATGTTCTCCCAATCCTGGGTCTCAACGTCAGATGTAAATACC
The DNA here is from genome assembly GCF_027579735.1 of Bombina bombina. Taxonomy (NCBI): domain Eukaryota; kingdom Metazoa; phylum Chordata; class Amphibia; order Anura; family Bombinatoridae; genus Bombina; species Bombina bombina. Next base: position 1,277,131,922 of record NC_069500.1, read on the forward strand.
ACTCTTGACTGGCCAGTATGCTCAATGTTTAGGCGTGTAGGTCTTACTGCCTTGATTGCTTCTCCGTCTCCCTGCAGGGGGCCGGCTGTATCTCCACAGACAGAGGTCATAGTGGTTGGCACAGAGCTCACATGGGCAAACAACAAAGCATCATCTGGTTCTTTTTCCTCCTTAAGCAGGTCCATGTGTATTTGCGTGACCCAACTCTGATTAATGAACTCTTCGGCTGCATCTACTCCAGGTTTTAACATTTCTTCCTCCATGTTTGTGCTTCACACTAGGTATACACGACTGTCAAAATCCTTACATCTTTTCCATTCCAAGTCAGTTCGCATTTGCAGAGTAAGCACATTGCCCCCCTCTATGATCTGTAACTGTTACTTTAGCAAATCAGCAGAACAAGAGCTTCTATACCCGGATAACTGTGGGTGGGGGGGGGGTAAGTAGATGAACGAAGGCCGCCGCCTCAGGTCTCACCAGTCTATTTCATGTCCCAGTCACTACACTTAGGTCGGTCTTGGTTTTATACAGGACAGCAACATATAAAGTGGCTGGATCTTGTAGCTGTAGATTGCTCTAGGAGCTCTTGAATATGCGACCTTTCATGGTCACTGCCTAGACATGCCCCTCTTTAACTATGTATTTACCATAAACATTTCACATTCCAATGTTCTGCAAATAGCAGATTTTCCTATATACAGTATTTATATATATCTTTATATATCTATACCTTTATATAATGTGTGTGTATGTATGTATGTATGTATGTATGTATGTATGTATGTATGTATGTATGTGTGTATGTATGTATGTATATATATATATATATATATATATATATATATATATATATATATATATATATATATATATATATATATATATATATCTTTAGGTATAAATATATATTTTCCAAAAAACAAACATAGGATAAATGTAGAAATATTTATTTAGTAATAAATAGAACATATTCTGTTATTTGAAGAAAATTTGAATGTGGTATATTGATATTTTTATTTCGCCAGACTTTCTGTCGAATTGACTTTCATGGGAAAGACGTGAACGGGCACATGATATTCTAACTTCCTCAAATGTTAATAGCACTAGAAGTAAACTTTTTGTGCTTGTCAGGTTATTGTAAGAGCGAAAATAGTTTACTTTTAACTCCTAATATGAGCACAACCCGACAAGTGCAAAAAGCTTACTTTTAGTGCCATTAACATTCAAGGAAGCGTTTATTTGCACTCCATTTATAATCTGGCCTAATATGTGATAATATCTTCAAGATGAAAAAATTGCCCAAAATAATCTGACAGAAACATCTGGGACAGCATGACATTGGGAATGGATTAATGGAATTAATTTACCAAAAAAATTGACATTCATACAGTCATGAAAATATATTTTTGATGTGTTTTGTGCAACATTTTTGTCTCATGTGACAGTTAATAACCAGAGCTCTGAAGTCACGCTTACCTGACTCACGTTAAATTTGATTGATCTCAAGTGAAAGTGTTTACTTTTAAAATCGTAATTCACACACTATTTCCATTGCGCACAAAGTCGCAAAACATCCTATATCGTTTGCACGCAATAGTTAGTGTGTCGTTCATAATCTGGCACAATATAAGAATAAGAAACTAACACAAGTTTCCACTGGGTGAATTACGTCACCTTGTTGGCAAACTTATTTTAAGAGTTGTAAAGAAACACACCAAAAGGATTTATGAGCTGAGATATTCCATCTACAGGAGTCATGTCAGATACTTGTTTGGGTAAATGAATAGGTTACAATTGTTCTACGATAACCCATTTCAAGATAGTTTACAATCTTAAAATAAACAATACCATGACATGTGACCTTCACTGTGACAATATGGTACATTCCATCAGCTGATGGATGCTAGTCTTGTGGTTTGAATCTTCATTAATAGCTTGCTGCTGACAGTTCATATGAAGAAGGCATCTGTCGCGTATCCTGCAAAACTCTTTCCATTCAAAGTTTTAATTCCATTATAATATTGCCCAGCAGAAGATACATACTATTATATATACAGTTAACAAAGATAATAAGTCAATATAGATAACATAAATATAACACAGGCTGTAGGTTTAAAGGCACAGTGTACTATAAAATTTAAAATTAACATTACATTAATTATCTCTCTTAACCCCCACTGTGAGTGTAATTTCTTCTGCTGGCTATGTTTACAAAGCCTTTTTATAGCCAATACTTAAATATAGAAACTTTACAGTACAGGATTAGGTGGGGATACTGCAGACAAAATCAACTATTTCAAATGCTTAAATAAACGTAAATAAGCTATTTGCAAACAATCTAATGCACTCCAGCAGGTAAAATGGATGGTTGGGAATAAATTAAAGATGAGAAAAAAAAATTAGGGTACACTGTCCTTTTAAAGCAACAGTAAGTTCCTTGTAATTTCAAGATTTTGTGACGTCTTGCAATAAATTTACAGATACTGTAAGTGTGATTTACTTTAATGTATCCAGTCTTATTTGCTGCAAAGGGACCTATTTAACAAATGTCTGTCCGACATAATCCGATCAGCGGATCATGTCCGACAGACATCACTGAATGCAGAGAGCAATACGCTCTCCACATTCAGCATTGCACCAGCAGCTCTTGTAAATCGGCCGCTAGCAGGGGTGTCAATCAACCCGATCGTATTCGATCGGGTTGATTTCACGCGATCTCTGTCCGCCTCCTCAGAGCAAGCGGACAGGTTATGGAGCAGCGGTCTTTTGAAACACAGCCCTTCAAGCTCCATACGGAGCTTGATAAATAGGCCCCAAAGTGTTATTCAACAGCCAACATTCCCCACCACTTGCCTTATTTGGAGTAACCAATCCTGACTTGTTACTAGAGTAGCCACTGCCATTTTGTTTTCCAAAGCTCAATATTGCAGTTCTTATTCTAACCCTTCCTCTTCACTGAGGTCAGTTATGGACAGATATGTAGCAGGGTTAGGCTTGTGAAGATTTAGTTTACCTCTTTTCCTGTAATTTAATTCAGAAAATTAAGTTATTTTACTAAGTGTAAGTGTTATTAAATATTTTATAATACAATCTAAAAGTAGGTACTGTTTTATTATATATAAACTGGAACACTTTAGTTGTTTTTATAATTATTTTATGCATATTGATTGTGAAAACTAATCCCGGTACTATAAGGAAGACATATCATGTTTTACTGGAAGTTTTGTTAGTTTTTTTTTTTTTTGTATTTTGTTGGTTTTCTATTTTATGATTAAAGGGACGTAAAACACAGTTTTTATTCTTTAATGATTAAGATAGAAAATACTATTTTAAAGGGACAGTCTACTTGAAAATGTTATTGTTTAAAAAGATAGATAATCCCTTTATTACCCATTCCCCAGTTTTGCATAATAATTAAAATACACCTAGATTACGAGTTTTGTGTTACGGCTTTTAACGCTGAAAAATTGGCCATTACACTGGAATGGCCAGGAACAGATATTACGAGTCAAGGCGGTATAGCTATACCACAAGCATTTTAGCCTGTAACGCAACATCCATTCCGCACTCAAAGAAATGACGTTTGAGTGTGGAATTTTCATAGCGCCGGTATTACAGGTTGTACTTCAGGCTAAAATGCTTGCGTTCAAAGTTCCAAGGTACAGTATTCTCTGGCCGCTCAAAACTCACCAGCGGCATGCGATTCTGGGCTCCCACTGATGATGTCAGACGCCACACACTAAACCGACAGCAAGTGACGAACGCTAAGGCAGGGTGCAATATCGGACTCAGGGCAGTGAACCAACTGCTAAAGTCAATGTAGGAAAAAGGTATCCGATAGCACAACAGTGGTTTAGCAGAAAAAGTGGTTTATTCCAACACAGCAAAACAAGTGAAGGTACAAGACATGAACAAAAAAAGTCTGACGCGTTTTGCGCCCTCTAGTGGCGCTTACTCATAGACAACAGATATTACACCTGGTCTCTCCTTATAAAGGATCAACCAGTAATTAACCCCTAAAAGGGACAGTCTAGTCAAAATTAAACTTTTATGATTCAGAAAGGGCATGCAATTTTAAACAACTTTCCAACTGACTTTTACCATTAAATTTGCTTTATTCCCTTGGTGGTATTTCTGAAAAGCTAAACCTAGCTAGGCTCAAACTGATTTCTAAACCGTTGAAAACCGCCTCTTAGCTCAGAGCATTTTGAAAGCTTTTCACACTTAGACAGTACTAGTTCATGTGTGTCATATAGATAACACTGTGCTCACTCCCGTAGAGTTATTTAGGAGTCTGCATTGATTGGCTAAACTGCATGTCTGTCAAAAGCACTGAGATAAGGGAACAGTCTGCAGAGGCTTAGATACAAGGTAATCACAGAGGTAAAACATATTTGTATAACTGTGTTGGTTATGCAAAATTGGGGAATGGGTAATAAAGGGATTATCTATATTTTTAAACAATAACAATTCTGGTGTAGACTGTCCCTTTAACTTCTTGTGTTATACATATAATTAATAACATCAAAAAAGATATAAAAACATTTACTTCTTACATAATTTATACAGTACAATGCAGATACAAAACAGAAATAAACAAAAATAAGTGTACATATCATATTATGGCATCAAATGCATGCCATATTGACAATCACAGAACAGTTAAAATAAGATAGAATGAATTCATTACGGCAACTTTCCATACCCTGACAGAGGAACAAAAATGCACAATTATTTCAGATGATTACATATCAAAATTCATTAACATCCAATTGTATATTAACCTTATAATAAAATCTTTCATTTAATTTATGCAATTTAAACAAGTTGATGATTGAAACAACTTAGCCCTTTTGTTTATACAAAGTAGGTAATGTCCCACACAAGATTTAAGCCATTGGGGACCCTCGCCTTCAACTTATAGATCCAGTATAACTCCTTTTGTCAAGGATTTTATACATGTTGACACCCCTAGGGGGAGATTTAGCCACATCTATAACTTTCACTGAAAAATTTCCTTCATGGGTAAAGTGTACAAGATTAAAGTGCCTAGCTACTGTTGAATCCTTGTTATAGTTTTTCACATCATTTACATGCTCCCTTACTCTTACATTTCCCTCTCTTGTCGTTTTGTCAACGTAATGTATGTGACACATATTACATTAAACTGTTTAGTTACTTCCATCATGTCACAAGTTAAACATGTCCTTGCTCCACACCTAAAGCATCCCTTTCTACTTAACTAATTGTAAGTCCTATTCATATTTACATTAGGAACCATACTCGATGCTAGCCTGGATGCTAAAGTCAAGTTTTTTTTAGAAATAAACCTACAATTGTCAATACAGCCTTGTAGCACATTATCAGTAGCAAGTATAGGAAGATTCCTTTTTAAGATCTTTACTATTTGAGGGAACTGAGTGGTGTATTCGGTGGTGAATACTTTATTCTCCCTGTTAGTTTTATTTAATATCTTAGATACCATATCTCTTTCTGGCATCCTGCCAATTTCCAACCTTATTTCTTCTAACTTAGCAGCATCATAACCCCTGGAAACAAGCCTTTCCGCCAATTCCCCCGATTGTTTTAGAAAGATTTGAACATCATTAGTATTTTGCTTTAGTCTGATAAACTGAGCCCTGGGTATGGCAGAAACAAGATGAAGTGGATGGCAAGAGCTCGCATAAAGAATAGTATTCCTAGCACTGGGTTTCCTATATGTTTTTGATACTACTCTATTCTTCACCACATCACCTTCAAGTGTCACATCCAGGAAGTCAATTCTCTGGAATCATAGCCTCCTAAAAATTTCAAACACATATCATTGTGATTCAAAAACTCAATAAAAAGATCAAAACCACCTTTATCTAAGGGTTCACTGATGATCAAAATGAGATCATCAATGAATCTCTTGTAAAAGAGAATCCTATCAGTATGATTCAGATAAATATCATTGTAGATGTATTTTAGTTCCCAATAGCCAACATACAGATTAGCAAATGAGGGGGCATAGTTTGTCACCATTACTGTTCCACAGCACTGTAAGTAAAACTTTCCATCAAACATCAGAAAATTATGTTTAAACAAAAACTCCAGCACTAGACAAATGTATTTTTTTATGTTATCCTCATATGCTGTACATTTATCCAAAAGTATCTAGTTGCTATTAGGCCTAAATGATGAGGAATAAATGTATACAGTGACACAACATCAGCCATTTGAAATATTTTAAGTTTACAAGTAGGTGGGAGGATACCTCACATAGATATAAAAGTTTTTCACCATCGGCTGAAGAATAGAATCAATCCACTCCGACCGTGGTTCTAACAAAGACCCAATGCCCAAAACAATGGGCCTGCCAGGTGGTTGTACTGGATTCTTGTGTATCTTTGGCAGATAGTGAAATACCGGTACAATAGGGTACTCAGGTACCAGATGCTGTAGCTCTTCTTGTTTTAATATTCCCTTCATCCCTTCATCAAGTAATGTTACAAGCTTTTTCCTAAACATAACAGTAGGGTTACTGCTAAGTAGTATATACAGTAGGTAGAAACATCACTCAATTGATGTTGTGCCTCTCCAAAGTAATCGCTTTTATTAAGAACCACGATATTCCCTCCCTTATCAGAGTTTCTAATCCCAATATTTTTGTTCCCCTGGAGAGACTCCAAGGCCAATCTTTCCGACTTTCTGAGATTTTGTTTAACAGAATTTTTTTTGAGTAGCCAAATCCAAGATTTGTTTTTCCACACTTTTTTGAAAAAGATTAATTGCATTACTCCTAAACTGTATAGGGTAAAAATCAGATCCACATTTTTTAGGACCTATAGGTATCGGTATTATACATTCATTTATTACATCACGACTCTCTTTTAAATCAATGAGAGTTCTGAGCATACAAGCATCTTGAAAAGACACTGTATTCTGGGTCCCCACATCCTCAATTAAGTTGGTTTCTTCCTCCTTTTAAGATCCCTGTTGAAGGGCAAAAAAATCTCTTGAGTCTAAGTTTTCTGAGAAACCTGTTGATGTCTAGTAGGGTATTAAAGGGTGAAAAGTCCCTAGTTGGTGCAAAGCCCAAACCTCTACTCAACAGGTTTGTCTGATCATCACTCAAGACTTAATTGGATAGATTAATCACATTCAAATTTGTTAGTCCAGATTCTTTGTGACCCCCTTTCTTCTTCTTCTTTTTCCTTTTGGATCTTCTGATATGTCTAAAGGGACTTTCAAATCCTTTTTTGAAGCCTTTTTTGAATACTTCTTTTGTTCTTTCTTGGACTCCTTATGGCGTACAACCGGTCCCTCACCCTCCGTAACATCTTTTGAAGCCACCTGCAGGGAATTAGAAGATATCGAAGAGATAGAGAAAACAGAAGAGGAAGAAGAGGATGAGCCAGCTGAAGTTGCTGACTCTTGGTCAGATGACTCAGCCTCCATAGAGGTGAACAACACTTTTTTGGAGCTTTTTGTTCTTTAATTTTGGTTTTGGGATCTTTTCTTTGGTGTTATCCTTTTTCTTCTTATCACCTCAATCTTTGCCTTTGTTCTGATTGGGCCTCCAAGCCGTCATCTGGAAAGTTGGCCAATTGTAAACTTTTAAGCCTCATAATCCAACCTGTCCCTGTTGAATTTCACTCCTTTGCGCTCAGCAAGTATCGTATCCAATTTATATACATGTTGTTTCATCTCTTTCTTTTGTTCAAGGAATTTCTCATGTGCTTCAAATTTCTTGAGCTCTTTCTCTATTTCCTCCATTCTCTCTTTCAAGTTGACCCTTTTCTGTTGAGTGCCTCATTCCACTCCCATACAATCTTTGGGTCCTCTACTTCAAAGGTAGGAAATTTGTTTAATCTAAGACCTCTGGGGATTCTGTTAAGATCCACATAATGTTCAAATGCTTCAATATCACATGTTAGTCTTAAATCAGTAATCAACAATTTCTCCAATGCTTTGAACTGTGATTCCATGCATGGACGGAATACTTCTGATCGTTCAGTTAAAAATACAGTTTTGAGAACTACAAAAAAAATAATGGGCCAGATTACAAGTGGAGGTCAAACGTTTACGCCCGAGCGTATTTGAACAGCCAATAGAATTTTGGTAGCTCTCATCCTATTGGCTGTTTTGAACATTGGGGGTGGAAGATTAGGGGTTAATAACTAATATATGTGGCGGCGATGTTAGGGCCAGCAGATTAGGGGTTAATAACTGTAATATAGTTGGCGGCGATGTTAGGGGCGACAGATTAGGGGTTAATAGTTTTATTTAGGTGCCGGCGATGTCAGGAGCGGCAGATTAGGGGTGTTTAGATGAAATTTTTATGTTGTGGTGTTCAATTTAAACTTAACTTTTTCTTTCCCCATAGACATCGATGGGGCTGCGTTACGGAACTTTTCATTCCGCGATCGCAGGTGTTAGGCTTTTTTTTAGCCGACTCTCCCCATTGATGTCTATGGGGACCTAAGGATGAAGTATACTAAAGTTATTAACTCCTAAACCTCTGGCCTCCCACATCACTAACACTACATAAATATATTAACCCTTAAACCTAACCCTAACGTAACCCTAACCCTAAGCATAACCCTAACACCCCCTAACTTAAATATAATTAAAATAAATCTAAATAAAACTTACAATTATTACCTAAATAATTCATATTTAAAACTAAATACTTACCTGTAAAATAAAACCTAAGCTAGCTACAATATAAATAATAGTTACATTGTAGCTATCAGGTTTTACTTTTATTTCACAGGTAAGTTTGTATTTATTTTAACTGTGTAGAATAGTTAGTAAATAGTTATTAACTCAATGTTACCTGTAAAATAAAACCTAACCTGCCTTACACTAAAAAACTAACATTACAATCAAATAAAATAAATTAAATTAATCAAATACAATTATCTAAATTACAAAAAATATAAACACTAAATTAGTACACAAAATAAACGAAATTATCAAAAATAAAAACGAATTACTCCTAATCTAATAGCCCTATCAAAATAAAAAATCCCCCCCCCCCAGAAAATAAAAAACCCTAGCCTACACTAAACTGCCAATGGCCCTTAAAAGGGCCTTTTGCGGGGCATTGCCACAAATAAATCAGCTCTTTTACCTGTAAAAAAAAAATACAAACAACCCCCAACAGTAAACCCACCACCCACACAACCAAACCCCCAAATAAAAACCTAATCTAAATAAACCTAAGCTAACCATTGCCCTGAAAAGGGCATTTAGCTCTTTTACATTGCCCAAACCCTAAGCTAAAAATAAAACCCACCCAATAAACCCTTAAAAAAAACTAACCCCCGACGATCCACTTACAGTTTTCGAAAACCGGACATCTATCCTCATCCAGCCGGCAGAAGTCTTCATCCAAGCAGGCAGAAGTCCTCATAGAAGCTGGCAGAAGTCTTCATCCAAGCAGGCAGAAGTCTTCATCCAGACGGCATCTTCTATCTTCATCCATCCGGCGCAGAGAGGGTCCATCTTCAAGACATCCGGTGCGGAGCATCCTCTTCTTAAGATCGCCGCTGGTAAATGAAGTTTCCCTTTAAGGTACGTCATCCAAGATGGCGTCACTTAAATTCTGATTGGCTGATAGAATTCTATCAGCCAATAGGAATTAAAGGGGAAAAACTCATATTGGCTGTTGCAATCAGCCAATAGGATTGAGCTTTAATCCTATTGGCTGATCCAATCAGCCAATAGGATTGAGCTTGCATTCTATTGGCTGATTGGAATAGCCAATAGAATGCTAGCTCAATCCTATTTGCTGATTGGATCAGCCAATAGGATGAAAGCTCAATCCTATTGGCTGATTGCAACAGCCAATAGGATTTATTCCCTTTTAATTCCTATCAGCCAATTGGAATGTAAGGGATGCCATCTTCATTTACCAGCGGCGATCGTAAGAAGAGGATGCTCCGCGCTGGATGTCTTGAAGATGGACCCGCTCCATGCCGGATGGATGAAGATAGAAGATGCCGTCTGGATGAAGACTTCTGTCCGCTTGGATGAAGACTTCTGCAGGCTTCGATGAGGACTTCTGCCCGCTTGGATGAAGACTTCTGCCGGCTGGATGAGGATGGATGTCCGGTCTTCGAAAACTGTAAGTGGATTGTCGGGGGTTAGTGTTAGGTTTTTTTAAGGGTTTATTGGGTGGGTTTTATTTTTAGCTTAGGGTTTGGGCAATGTAAAAGAGCTAAATGCCCTTTTAAGGGCAATGCCCATCCAAATGCCCTTTTTAGGGCAATGGTTAGCTTAAGTTTATTTAGTTTTTATTTGGGAGGTTTGGTTGTATGGGTGGTGGGTTTTACTGTTGGGGGGTTGTTTGTATTTTTTTTACAGGTAAAAGAGCTGATTTCTTTGGGGCAATGCCCCACAAAAGGCCCTTTTAAGAGCCATTGGCAGTTAAGTGTATGCTAGGTTTCTTTTATTTTGGGAGGTCTTTTTTAGTTTGATAGGGCTATTAGATTAGGAGTAATTCGTTTTTATGTTTGATAATTTCATTTTTTATTTTGTGTATTTTAGTGTTTATTTTGTAATTTAGATAATTGTATTTGATTCATTTATTTTATTTGATTGTAATGTTAGGTTTTAGTGTAAAGCAGGTAAGGTTTTATTTTACAGGTAAGTTTGTATTTATTTTAGCTAGGTAGTTAGTAAATAGTTAATAACTATTTACTAACTAGTCTACCTAGTTAAAATAAAAACAAACTTACCTGTGAAATAAATTAAAACCTAAGATAGCTACAATATAACTGTTATTTTGTAGCTAGCTTAGGTTTTATTTTATAGGTAAGTATTTCATTTTAAATAGGAATTATTTAGGTAATAATTGTAAGGTTTATTTTGATTTATTTTAATTATATTTTAGTTAGGGGGTGTTAGGGTAAGGGTTAGATTTAGGCTTAGGGTTACGTTAGGGTTAGGTTTAGGGGTTAATATATTTATGTAGTGATGTGGGAGGCCAGAGGTTTAAGGGTTAATAGTTTAATTTAGTATATTTCGTTGTGGGGGCTTGCGGTTTAGTGGTTATTAGGTTTATTATAGCGGCCGTGTGGGTGGACGGCAGATTAGGGGTTAATAATATTTAAATAGTGATTGCGATGCGGGAGGGCGGTGGTTTATGGGTTAATAGGTTTAATATAGTGGCGGCGATGTCGGGGAGCGGCAGAATAGGGGTTAATAATTTTAGTTTAATGTTTGCGATGCGGGAGGGCCTCGGTTTAGGGGTTAATAGGTAGTTTATGGGTGTTTAGTGAACTTTGTGACAGTTTAGTTATGAGTTTTATGTTATAGCTTCGTAGCATAAAACTCATAACTACTGACTTTAGATGACGGTACGGATCTTGTTATTTTAGGCTGTACCGCTCACTTTTTGGCCTCACCACAAAACTCGTAATACCGGTGCTATGGAAGTCCCATTGAAAAATTACTTTTTTTAAAAGTGTGGTACTGACGTTGCGTGACGGCTAAAAAGGTGTGCGGTACAGCTATTCTGACAAGACTTGTAATAGCGGCGTTATGGAAAAAGCATCGTTATGAGCCATAACAATGCTTTTTGAGTCATAATGCAAAACTCGTAATCTAGCTGAGTGACAATAGGAATATATACCTAGCCACCAATCAGCAGCATCTATGACTACCTAGGTATACTTTTCAACAAAGGATACAAAAGGGAACAAAACAAATCAACAATAGAAATAAATTGGTAAGTTATTTAAAATTTAATTTTCTATCCCTTTAACTTAATCTTATGTATCCTTTTTTTATAATTATTTTTTTTTAAGTTTGTTTTTGTTAAATTATACTTTTTGGTCTTGCACACTGTATCTGCATAGAACTGTGGAAAATCAGGAGTCGTTTTTCTTTTTTATATAGTATTCTGTATTAAACCTTGAATACATTAGTAGCAATTAAATGATCTTCTTGAGACTTTATCCTAAATACAATTTGTGCTCTTGTAATAAATTGCTGAACTGCTCCAGAGGGTCTGCGACCTGCCATTGTGTGCTTTATAATTAAAACACAAATCATATCGTACATGCATTGTTTTCAAAATTGTTAATAGCAAATATCTATACTTTTCATTATTTTAAGGCTAGAATTTTCCCGTGCTTCTTTGTTTTAAAACAGCATTACACATTTTTATGTTGCTAACCAAGAATACATTAAAGAAACAAGGAAAGCAACATTTTTTGCCATCTATTAAAAAAATTAAATACAATTTAAAACTTAATAAAAAAAAATCAACAGGAAAAAGTTTAAGTAAAAACAATTCAAGCATAAAATGAAACTAGCAAGAAATGAGTGTTTATTCACTAAGGGTAGTGTTCATTGGCTGGTATGGGCAAGTCCAATAGCCTGAAACTTTAAAAAAGCATATGATACAGCCTGGAGTTTCAAGCATTACGGGCTCAAGATATTGTGCTGTCTGGGTCCCAGAATGAAGTCATACTCCTGAAATTCTCCATCCACTACAGTCTAAATAGAATCATATAAACAGTGGTCAATAAAAGGTAGTCAACAAAAGACATTCAACAAATATTAATTTCCCTTCAGAAAAGGACTGTAGCCCACTTCAGTGATTCCTAAGCTGTATATGTAGTCTGTGTATTTAGATATTTTATCTTACTTTTATTTTCTTGAAAAAGACAGTTATAATTGCTGAAACGCATAGGAGAAATTAAAAAATGTTGAGCTGTGATTTTAAACTAAAGTCACTGTTACTGAAGAAACCGGTTTTCTGTTTTGAAGTCCTTCACATAAACATTGAAGCAATTTTGTAGCATTTTATCTGTAAATACATTACATTTAGTGTCTGAATAGTTCTTAAAAGCCACACTATTTTTGGGTTCTCTCCATTTTGAGGTTCATTGTGGAGAAAGAGTGCCAGATTGAGAACTTGTGGTTCCCTGGAGTGGTGGGCACTGCTGATATCCAAGTATATACCAAACCATAGTCAGCAATCTAAAAGATTATAGCTCATTACATTTTAACCCAATAGCATGCTTATACTGAGGTTATGGATCCCATATGAGGGTAATTTAATTTTAAACAAATACAATTAGCTAGAATATGCACTCCCTGTGTGCCACTCCTGTCAAATGCTGTCTGGGCCTCGTGGTCCCACCTGGTCCATAAAACTGACCAAGGGTCCAAGGATCAAAAAGAGCAAAGACACAATGATAAAGCCTTGAAGTAACAAATGTTGAAGAAATGTCTATCAAAAGTCACATGTTCACATGGAAGAAGAGAACTGATCTACAGAACCGCAGGAAGCCAGTGCCACCACTTCCTCCTCACCAAAAAGGGTAAAATACTGGTATTAGTAAAACACCTTGCAAGTGAAGTTATACTCGCTCAGACATGAACTGTGGTTATTAAAAAATAAACACTTTTTTTAATAGGGATTCATTGGCCACCTGCTCATAATGAATAGTCCTACTATTGGTGAATAGGATAGGGCAAACCTTTTTTTGCCCAAAAACAAAAGGTTGTTCTATGAAGGACAGAAACTGTCCAAAACCAAAAGGGCTTACAAGATTATGTTTAAATATACTATAATTTTAAACTGTTTTGGAAATGTTTGCTCCTCATTACATGTATTTACGGTTAATATTCCTATGGCAAGCATTTTATGTGTACATTAAAAATTGTAAAAATAATAACTAAATGTGCTTCAAAAATCTATCAGCATAGAAACTTGTTTTATTTTAGTGTTTAGGCTGATGCGAAATTAATCATTATTTCCTTAAAAAAAAATAAAAATAATAATGTTAATGTTCAAATAAAAAATATGTCCAACATTTGTCATTTTTAGGAAATGTGCCAAGACACATACCAGTCACCAATATGGCCTTATGAAGAATGAAAAGAATACAATATAGGGAAAATGGATGTGGATGTAAGGGGGGGGGGGGGGGTGTGTGAATGAATGTGGGAGAGAAAAATTAGAACAGGGTAAATGTAATTTGTTATAAATTTCATCTACTTTCTGCTGATGCTCAGTGGCTGATCAGTACAAAGATGAGCATTGATAGAAGGATCCAATCAGCCAATAAGCATTAGTAGAAGGCTCCAATCAGCCAGTGAGTATTAGTAGGAATTACACAACTGACTCTACCTTAATTGTCCCATTTGTTTACTGAAAAAAACACTTGAATTCATTGGCCTAGATTCAATAAAAATACTTTTTTGAACCTAATATAATATACTTCTCACTGCAACATTGCAACCTAAAAATTGCTGGATTGATAAATATTTGTAACTGTAAAATAATTTGGTAAAATATGATCAGGCCGAAAACATTCACATACAGATTAAAGATTTAGATCAAATATCCTTACCAGGCCACACACATTTCCATGCAGAGTCCATGACCAGGATGCCCAAGAACATCCCTGAACACCCACAATGAACCCATTGTTTGTGTCTACAAGATTGTTATGATAAATGTCACTCTATGGGGCCGATTTATCATCGGTCTATCTGACATGATCTGCTCAGCAGATCATGTCCGACATCGATGAATGCCACCGGCATTTATCATTGCACAAGCAGTTCTTGTGAATTGCTTGTGCAATGCCGCCCCCTGCTAGCAGGGGGTGTCAATCAGCCTGATCGTATGAGATCGGGCGGATTTATGTCCACAACTTTAGAGCAGGCAGACCAGTTAAGGAGCAGCTGGCTTAAGACCGCTGTTTTATAACTGTTGTTTCCGGCGAGCCTGAAGGCTCACGTGGAAACAGGGGCATCAGGGTCCAAATCGTCCCCTATGGATGCAGGCTACGTTAGTACAAAATAAGTAAGTAACTAACATCAGCACAACTGCTACCGGTAAGAACACGGCAGACAGCCTGACTTTACTCTTAGATAAGTTTTGCACTGTGGAACAGCTCAGGCACGAGCAATACCTATAGTGACTGACAATAAGGTGGAAATTGCACTTAACGATATCCTGCTTAGAGTGAGACTGCTGGATTTTTAATACACTTACTCTGCGTTATTTATTTATATACGTTTTAAGGTAGTTGTCCCTCAACTGATAAAGTGTATGTATGTTTATCAAATTTAATAAATTCTTTTGTTTATATATTTAGTTTTTAGCGTATAATTATAGACATCCTTGCTTTCAGGGATAGGCACAGACAAAGGCTGTGGCGGACATTTTCCAAAGTACAGATCTTAGTGAAGGACACCAAGGTACATTTGAAATTAAAAACACTATTTTATAGTGCTTGGTGTTATTATACTGATGCAGATACCACTGACCCTATAACCAGCCCTCCTCTTGCTATACTCATGAACCAGTGTTACTACTGTGTCTTTGTATAGTGCTGGGTGTTATTATACTGATGCAGATACCACTGATCCTATAACCAGCCCCCCTCTGGCTATACCCATGTGCCAGTGTCACTACTGTGTCATTATATAGTGCTTGGTGTTATTATACTGATGCAGATACCACTGACCCTATAACCAGCCCTCCTCTTGCTATACTCATGAACCAGTGTTACTACTGTGTCTTTGTATAGTGCTGGGTGTTATTATACTGATGCAGATACCACTGATCCTATAACCAGCCCCCCTCTGGCTATACCCATGTGCCAGTGTCACTACTGTGTCATTATATAGCACTGGGTGTTATTATACTGATGCAGATACTACTGATCCTATAACCAGCCCTCCTCTGGCTATACCCATGTGCCAGTGTCACTACTGTGTCTTTGTATAGAGCTGGGTGTTATTATACTGATGCAGATACCACTGACCCTATAACCAGCCCTCCTCTTGCTATACTCATGAACCAGTGTTACTACTGTGTCATTATATAGTTATTGGTGATCCTATAACCAGCCCTCCTCTTGCTATACTCATGAACCAGTGTTACTACGGTGTCTTTGTATAGTGCTGGGTGTTATTATACTGATGCAGATACCACTGATCCTATAACCAGCCCCCCTCTGGCTATACCCATGTGCCAGTGTCACTACTGTGTCATTATATAGTTATTGGTGATCCTATAACGTGCCCTCCTCTGGCTATACCCATGTGCCAGTGTCACTACTGTGTCATTATATAGTGCTTGGTGTTATTATACTGATGCAGATACCACTGACCCTATAACCAGCCCTCCTCTTGCTATACTCATGAACCAGTGTTACTACTGTGTCATTATATAGTGCTTGGTGTTATTATACTGATGCAGATACCACTGACCCTATAACCAGCCCTCCTCTTGCTATACTCATGAACCAGTGTTACTACTGTGTCATTATATAGTGATTGGTGTTATTATACTGATGCAGATACCACTGATTCTATAACCAGACCTTGTCTAGCTATACTCATGTGCCAGTGTCACTACTGTGTCATTATATAGAGCTGGGTGTTATTATACTGATGCAGATACCACTGATCCTGTAACCAGCCCTCATCTGGCTATACGCATGTGCCAGTGTCACTACTGTGTCTTTGTATAGAGCTGGGTGTTATTATACAGATGCAGATACCACTGATCCTATAACCAGCCCTTGTCTAGCTATACTCATGTGCCAGTGTCACTACTGTGTCATTATATAGAGCTGGGTGTTATTATACTGATGCAGATACCACTGATCCTGTAACCAGCCCTCATCTGGCTATACACATGTGCCAGTGTCACTACTGAGTCTTTGTATAGTGCTGGATGTTATTATACAGATGCAGATACACATCCAGTATTTCACTCAGGCTTTAGTTATTCCATAACTTATCACCCAATATCGCTAGCAGTCTCTTGATAAGCCGATAACTTTATTCACACTACATATTTTTTTTTTTATTCCTATTATTCAATCAAAACATATACTAAGGTTGTGGCGGACACTGCAAGGGCTACGGACACCAGTGTCCATGTACAGACACCTTGCCTATCCCGTTGCTTTTTTAGTGCTTCATCTCAATTTTGTTTTTCTAGTTCCACTTTTGATTTTGATTTATCCTTTGGGAAGGGGTAGGTTTGAGGTGTAGTTTAGGATTTTTTACCTGGCACCTCCGTTTCTAATTTTGAGCATAAAAAAACAGACATGCATATATTAAAGTTACATGCATGTGTTTTCCCATTTGCTAGCACATCTAGTTTGAAGAACAAGACATCATATATTGGGCTCCTCATGCAATTACGAGTAAATTGTAGGAACTGCCACATTAGCGATAAGATAAAAAAGATAAGTGAAGTAAGGCTGAATTAAAGGGACAGTCTAGCCAAAATAAAATTTATTTTTTTTTATTCAGATAGGGCATGTCTTTTTAAACAGCTTTCTAATTTACTTTTATAATCAAATTTGCTTTGCTCTCTTAAAAGCTAAACCTAGGTAAGCTCATATGCTAATTTCTATGCCCTTGAAGGCTGCCTCTTTTCTTAGTGCATTTGACAGTTTTTCACATCTAGAGGGCGTTAATTCATGTGTGCTAGTATAGATAACATTGTACTCATGCCCGTGGAGTTACTTATGAGAGGGCACTGATTGGCTAAAATGCAAGTCTGTCAAAACAACTGATAAAGGGGCAGTTTGCAGAGGCTTAGATAAAAGGTAATCACAGAGGTAAAAAGTGTATTATTATAACCGTGTTGGTTATGCTAAACTGGGGAATGGGTAATCAAGGAATTATCTATCTTTTTAAACAAAAACAATTCTGGAGTAGACTGTCCTTTTTAATTTTTATCATGACCCAACCAGAATTTTGCCAAATGTTCCTGGCATGTTTGTGTTTCTATGTATACTGGTGACTTTGAAGATGAAAATAAAAATAGTTCTTTATATTTCATAACTGATGATGTTGGACATTTGGAGTTAAAGGGAAAACCAATAATAAACAAAGTAGCATTGTGTCTGAGCTAGGAAGTGGAAGAATAATGTAAAGAGGGAAAGGTGATAAAACAACAGATTTACAGGTTTGGGAGCTAAACTGACTGTTACGGGTCTTGGCTAACTTAGGTCTATCTGTCATTATGATATTTTTTAAATGTCTTTTTTTTTTCTCACAGCTGCATTCTGTAAGTCAGGAATAACTGTGACCTTTCAGCTGTTGGAAACAGTGTATAAAAATAATAGCTCTGAAAATACAGAAGTGTAATAATACAGGGTCATTAGATACCTTCCCTGAAGAGCTTACTATCAAAATGCATTTCTAATAGAGAACAGTTACACATATTTATGTTTTCTTTTTCTAGTTTGGCAGAAATATAGTCAGGCAGCATTCCATATTAAGCAGAAATATGACATATTTAGAGCTATTCAAATTAAGATATAACTCTTTTCTAAATTCTTTTCATAAAAATAGACTTGTCATGCAGATGTTTTGTAAACTTATTATTTTTTTCTGTTATTTTTAAAATATATTTATTAGTCACCAGATTTGTACAATAATGTAAACAAATTAATTAAATATCAGGCTGGACTGGGAATAAAAAAACAAAACAAATCGGCACTGGAAAATTTGGAGACCAGCCCTATGTTTTGTTGAGTTAGTAGAATGCACACACCCCATTTTTCTCAAAGAGGATTACTGGGAAACTCATTCCCCCAATATTTTATTTCAGAATTAAAGGATATTAGTTTGTATAAAACAAAGTGCCGTATTGTTTTTTATATAGGCACCCTACAACTCAACTGCAACTATTAATCACCCCTTTAAATTGTAGCTTTCCAGCCCCAGCTGCTGCAGCCCATCGAGAAATCTCCTGGTGTCCTGGTTGGCCAATCCAACCTTGATAAATACGTTAGAATTAAGTGACAAAAATATTGAAAACATTTAATTTTATGCAAAAAAATGTAAGTGCCAAATTCAATAATTTGGGGTTACACTGTATTTAGATTAGAACATATACATACAAAAATACATGCACACATAAATTACAGTGTATCATATAAATCAATACTGGTTTAAGCAAAAACTTGTCATTCAAGTGTTTTGTAAATATATTTCTTTGTTGATTTTGTTTTTTAAAACTGTAGCTATTGATCACCCAAACAAAATAGTGACATAAAGAAAACAAGAATAAGAAAGTTGTAACACAGATAATATACAGCGTATTCTGTTCCCAGAATTAAATATTGCTATGGTCCATGCTCTAATTGATAAATCTGGTCAGACTTTAAAAACATTATCTACGTACTGTATAAGCAAAACACTGTACAGCCGTTGAAGGTGTCTGGGGAAATTTTAATGAATATGGTCTGGCACCACAGGAAAAGGATGTCTAAGACATATTCTGACTCCCAGATTTTAAATGAGTGTCTGATTTATTGCCTCACATTAGTTTTTAGGGTTTTAAATCTTTATTGACATGATGGTTTAATGAGAAGATAGTTTTATTGGAGGCTTGATATTTTTGGTTGATTGCAGTTTAGGGTTGTAATTAATGTTAATTGGGGTTAGATGCTGCAGTTAGGGTAATTTATAGTGAAGAGATAACTGAATAGAGGTATAGGGGTTAATTAGTTTTGAATTTTTGTTCTGTCTTTATATGTACTATTTAAGTGATAAAATGTACACACCACTGAAATATAGATACTGGTATTTAATAGCCTCTGGATATAATGTTGTATTCAAAGCAAATATTATCTTGGGAATAATATGCAGAAGTATTTTTTATTTAATTATGGAGTCTGCTAATATTTTGTCAGTGTTTTTCCTGTGACAGCCATTACAAAATTCTTCTTTTGTTAATAGCCCAGAAGTTAGAAATTATTAAGTTTCATTTTCTTTTCTAATTTGATTGAACAGGTAGCAGTTAGCAATTGTATCTGTTTGGTGATGTTGCTTTGTCATGTCATCTATTAAGTGGCTCGCTATCAATATCTTTTAATATTGAGTTTTGCTCTCCATTAAAGTCTATGGGGAGAAAAAGTTAACGCGGTCAGGATATCTGAAGTCTTATAGTTATCGCATGTCGGGTTTTGCTCTTGCGCTAACATTTTACTTTCAACTTGTAGAACATTTTTGGGGTGCCTGGTAATAAGTGGAGGAGCATAAATGAAAGAACCCTGTGGAGTTCAGATGCTTTCTACAACCCAGGGATCCTGCTTGATGTGCCCCGTGCTATGCTGACAGTATCTTATTCTGATCCACAATATGAAGAGAGTGCCGATGAACCATGCACCTGAATTACATCTGAACCTTTTTGGCCAGCGGGTGTGGAGAAAGTTGCGGACTTGCATGGTGTCCGGCTGAGCTGATGAGGAAGTTATAACTCACACTTTGGGAAGACCCACTCTGCCCTTGCTGGTATTTTGGAGCATACATTTTTTAAATCCTTTTATGTTTGTAGTTTAACCTAGCTTGGCAAATTTGCTTAACTGGAAACAGAACAGTTTGACATACAGGAGTGGGGTAAGACTACTCACTGTTTGTAGTGGTTAATATGCCTTTAATCTGTAAGGTTTTTCTGTTATTTTATCTTTATAAATAACTCTGAGAAACTTCTGAGTGAGGACAGTTTTATCTGAATTTTTAAGTATCTTTTCAGGTATGGATTAAGAGAACTCTTGTTATTATAAGTGACAGTATTCAGGATCAGATCTTTAGATACATCCTATTTTGTTAACTGATCTTATATTTTCAGATCTCCTTTTTACTTCTGTCCTATAAAATGCCTATTACATTGCCTTATAAATGTGTCAGCTTTGTTAATGTTTTATTGGTCATACTGAGCCAGTTCATTATAGATATAATTTATAGGGTAATTTATGTAAAGCTTGAGCTGATCTTATACTTAAAGTCTAGAATATCTCTGTGTGCCCTATAGTTGCCCATACAAGCAGCAGTGCTCTATTATTAAGTTACCTAGTGTACCAAGCAGGTCTCAATGTGACATTAGATATGATAAGCTTATTTTGCCCTTTCACAACTATTTTGCTTTAGAGAGCCTATGACCCTTGTTCATTTTACCCTACCTTCTAGGGAAATGAAGTCCAATGTCATCTCTCAGTTTCATATGATAAGCCACGGTGAAGCTTCTTATCTCAGTCATTTCAAACAATTGTCACTTTATTTTTTATATTATTATTTTGGCTGTTTAGATTGTATTATAATTGTTTATATACGTTTATTTTGTTATACGAAAACAGGAAAGGGAGGGCACTCTCAGGATTTATGTAAATAGAATATCATTTATTTTTCATCATGATAACATAGGAAAATCATAAGTCGACGTTTCGGCTTACAAGGAAGCCTTCATCAGGACAAATTAGAAACTCTAATTGGCACTCTGTGCCGTATCAACGCACCATATTTTGTTATATGTATATTTACAGATGGACACATTAAGCCTTTTTTTGTTTTAATGTCTATTTTGGTAGGGGTCCAAGAGTGGCCCCTTTATAAGCCTAAATGTTTAAGTATTGTGAACATATAAAAAATGTAATTATGAGGTTCATAAGATTAAATATAAGTTAGCACAGACAGGTGACCTAATTCAACATTGTCAAATTTTGCTCAGACCAGGTTGTGTCAGTCAGGTGTATATTATGTTGCTTTTTTATAGTACAAGACAAAGACCTTTGTCAGGTTATATGAAGAAAAATAATTAGAACGAGAGCACACAATTCCTTTTTCTAATATAACTTAAAATCTGAAATATTTCAAAGACATATAAAGAGTAAAAATTAAAAAATAAAGATCAAATCCTCTAGTTCTTTGATATATTAGTAGAGAAAAGACCAACTCCTCTTCGGCAGCTCCTTTAATCCTCAGAATTTAAATCTTCCTTAAAGATAATCAGCTTTAACAATATAATAAAAAGATAGGGTGCTTCTGGTGCAATAAAGTTTGATCAGGGGCAAACAACAAAAGGGCCAGAGTACACGTTGAGCACAAAATATTGCATCCATGAATTGTGCACTAGTATATATTTGTAGTTTAAATCTTTGTATAGGTAAATGATCTACATATTAGATTAAGATTATGTTTGGGTATAGGTGCTGTGTACTAGATACAACATTTACAAAAACAGTACAAAACTGCAGAAAAAATGTACAACTTTCAGCACTCAAATTCCCTATGGCAAATTGTTGAACATATGGAGCAAAATATAGAGCAATTGAAAAAAGGAAAATTAGGATAATTTATATTCAGGCAATTTTAAAATAATGGTAGTTTATTAAAAACACACAGAGAAAAAACTAGACTTAATTAAGTGTTCCGCCAAAGTTAATTATGCAAAAGATGCAGGGCATATATTTTCTTGCAAATGCTTTAGGGATATGGGTTATAAAGGTGTATACTGTCCCTTTAAATGGTTTAGGATGTTGGTGTTAATCCATGGTCATTTGCTTAATGCCACAGAGATCCAAAATATATAATTGTTACTGAGAGTGTAAAAGTGTTTAGTAGATGACAGAAATAACTGCTCAATAAATAGCTGCAATTGATGATAATCTAAACACCCGGTAACAAAGTCGTCCCAATTGTTTAACTCTGAATAAATAGATATTGGAATCCACTGTGTATTAACACTACTGCAGACATATGTACTTTCCCATTAACCTGCCTCTGCTCGTGTAATGCTTGAATCTGCCTCTGCTCGTTTTACACATAAAGTAATGGTCTGGAGGTTACAATTATTCCTCCATTAGAACAGTTTATTAATCTTAGGTAAGCATGTACTCAGTTGCAATCCGATTCATATATACTGTGTCATATGAGACATTACAGGATTCCCAACACAATTTTCTACTTGCTAACTAACGTTTTTAAGTGCTAGTTATCCTTGCAAATTAAAAATCAAGAAGTTAAGAGCCCATTCACTCCCCAACCTCCCCTGACATGTTTTGCCGACAATCGGCTTTTTCAAAGGGTATGGCAGAGCCGATACGGTGGGTTTTTATTCCTTCCAATCTCTGCCTTTCTTGTATGATGTAATAGACTCTTGTCCAATCCTGGGCTGTATTGTATCCACTAATCTGGTCTCTGCTTGCACACTCTGAATCGTTATTTCAGATAAACGTATCAAAACTGATACTGTGTATTTTTGATGGATGATTTGACTTTTTTAACTTTCTGAAGAAATGGTACTTGTATTCAACCACTTCCATTGAATATCCCTTATTATTTAAGTAAAAACAATATTTATGAATCTTGTGTTATTATGTTAATTTCGGAATGATGAATATAATAGAGGATATTGGTGAAGGTAAAAATATGTTTCTAAATAAAGTATTCACGCATCTTGTGTTATTGTGTTAATTTTAGAATAATCAATTTAATATATGGAATATTGATAATAGTAAAGATTTATTACTAAATAAAATTGATAAGCATTTGAATTACTAAAGAAAATTAAGTTTACTGTGATTGGTTAAAAAGTGTGATAAATAATGTGAAATATGTACATGTGATGTAATAAATAAAAAGTGAGACAAAACTAAAGTGATTTTACAGATCCTTATTGTGAAGTGAAGAACTCATTGTGAAAATGATTTGTAAATTCTGTCAAATATTGTGAGCATGTATAGGTGATAGTGTAATTTTTTTTATAGATCCTTTCAAATATTAAGATCTTTCTAAAAATTGTAAGATTATATATAGGTGACAGAGTGAATGAAAATTATTTGAGTTTACCTATAGCATATAGGTGAGTTTTAAATTCTGACCCTAAAAGTACATAAAGAGTGAAGGGTGCTATCTGTGAGATAAAAGAGGATTTTTCAGTCCGCCGCTTTTGCTCTACTGAGTGGGTCTGGTTTCCCCCTGAGCGCATCTGGGCAGCTGTCTAATCACAGCCTGGCCCGATTGCTCCATTACACTGAATGTAGCTCGTTCCTGCTCTGTCTGATAGTGGGAGCGAGCTACATTGAGTGTAATGGTGCAATCGGGCCAGGCTGTGATTAGACAGCTGCCCAGATGCGCTCAGGGGGAAACCAGACCCGCTCAGTAGAGCAAAAGCGGCGGACTGAAAAATCCTCTTTTATAATCAAATTTTAGCTGCAATATTATGTTGCATAAAGTTTGCGCTAAGATAATGTTATATAATTCGACACTATGTATATAACATTATTTCGTAGGTTTAGTGCCCCTTTAAGTATAGGTGACATTTTAATGTGAGTGTAATGCTTTTTGGGAAAGCTCTATTTTAATTATAAGTTTCTATTTTTATATTAATATGTGAAGTGTCGTTTAATAATTGATTGTTAGTTTTATTCCCCTGGTAAACTGTACTTATGGATTCTGTGTATACACTTAATGTGTTGTTAATATACTGTTTTTGATTTCATCACAATTTTCCAATGAAAGGTGTGTCTATAAAATATATATTTTATAGCCCATGATGGATTGTCTTGTTCACATAAATAATTATATTTCATATTTGGATTATAATTCATTATTAGCTTATCATGGTTATATATATTTTGTTCTAAGATACTGTTATTTGATATATTCTTGTGTTATTATAATTATTATGCTAATAATATTGAATTCATTTCTTCATACTTCTGTTATCCTGGATTATTTTTTTAAAATTTGTTTGTTATGTTGTTTACATACGGTTTTAATCTTTAATGCTTTGATGACATAA
This sequence comes from Bombina bombina, assembly GCF_027579735.1. NCBI lineage: Eukaryota > Metazoa > Chordata > Amphibia > Anura > Bombinatoridae > Bombina > Bombina bombina. Next base: position 1,277,156,493 of record NC_069500.1, read on the forward strand.
TATATTAGATCTTTAGTCCAAACTTTTATATTTTTATAGGAAAGAAAAATAATTGTTATGTTCATTTAAGCCATTTGGTTGGACAGAATTTAATAAAAATATCCATCTACTTTCGTGTTGCAGTAGTTTTTTTGTCATAACTCCTCCTTTTATGCCTAGATTTACTTTCTGGATACCAGTGCATTGTAAGTTGCCGACTTTCGCTTGATGATATTTATAAAAATGATACGCAACAGATGTGATGGATTTCCCTTTCTCCAAATCTTTGGCTGCATTTTTAATATTGTTTAAATGTTCCTGTAAGCGGATTCAAAGTTTACGAGTCGTCATTCCAACATATACTCTGGGACAATTACATTGGAGAACATATATTACACCTGATGTATTGCAGCTTATGAATGATTTAATGTCATGATTTTTTCCAAATTGATAAGGTTTTAAGCATATGTCTACAACTAGAGCATATACCAAAAGGATTGTATTCATGTGCTAAACTCGTGTTAGTCTTTTTCTTACTGGAATAATGGCTTGGGCTAATTAGATCTTTTAGATTTTTACTTCTTCTTTAACCCCTTAATGATAACTGACGTACCACCAGGTACGTCATGCAAAAACTTACTGTTAATGACAATAGACGTACCTGGTACGTCAGTTGTCTAACAGAGTGCTGGAAGTGATCACAATCACTTCCAGCAGCTCTGAGGGTATTGCAGTGATGCCTCGATATGGAGGCATCCTGCAATACCCCTTTACAAGCCTCCGATGCAGAGAGAGACACTCTGTGGACCTCTCTGCACCGGTAGCGATGTTGCCGATGGTGCCGTTGTCGGGTGGGAGGAGGGAGCGTGCACGCGCATGATGCACGGGAGGTGCACGTGCACGGGGCGCGCGCACGAGCACACATTAGCCACATTAGCCACACTGACAATGAAGGAACTGGAAGGGGAAAAAAAAAAGTTAAATTTTTTTTTTTTTACATATAAAAGGATCTGAGAGGGGGAGGGGGTGGGGGTATTGTGGGGGGGCTGCTACACTACAGAAATAATTAAAAATAAAAATAAAAGTAATAAATAAAATTTAAATACTTTGGTTTGTGGGGCCAAACTGGGTACTGGCAGACAGCTGCCAGTACCCAAGATGGCGGTAATTAGGTAGGGGAGAGGGTTAGAGAGCTCAAGGGGGGGATCAGGGAGGTTGGTGCTAAGGCAGGGGTCCATCACAACTAAAATATTTTATTATTTTTATTTAAAAAAAAAAAAAAACTCTTTTATTTAGTACTGGCAGACTTTCTGCCAGTACTTAAGATGGCGGGAACAATTGTGGGGTGGGGGAGGGAAGAGAGCTGTTTGGGAGGGATCAGGGGGTGGGATGTGTCAGGTGGGAGGCTGATCTCTAAAATTAACCCTGCAAGCTCCCTACAAGCTACCTAATTTAACCCCTTCACTGCTGGGCATAATTCACGTGTGGTGCGCAGCAGCATTTAGCGGCCTTCTAATTACCAAAAAGCAGCGCCAAAGTCATATAAGTCTGCTATTTCTGAACAAAGGGGATCCCAGAGAAGCTTTTACAACAATTCCTGCCATAATAGCACAAGCTGTTTGTAAATAATTTCAGTGAGAAACCTAAAATTGTGAAAAATGTAAAGTTTTTTTTTTTATTTGCTCGCATTTGGCGGTTAAATGGTGGCATAAAATATACCAAAATGGGCCTAGATCAATACTTGGGGTTGTCTACTACACTACACTAAAGCTAAAATTAACCCTACAAGCTCCCTACAAGCTCCCTAATTAACCCCTTCACTCCTGGGCATAAAACACGTGTGGTGCGCAGCGGCATTTAGCGGCATTCTAATTACCAAAAAGCAACCACAAAGCCATATAAGTCTGATATTTCTGAACAAAGAGGTTCCCAGAGAAGCATTTACAACCATTTGTGCCATAATTGCAGAAGCTGTTTGTAAATAATTTCAGTGGGAAACCTAAAGTTTGTGAGAAAATGTGTGAAAAAATGAACTTTTTTTTTTTATCGCATTTGGCGGTGAAATGGTGGCATGAAATATACCAAAATGGGCCTAGATCAATACTTTGGGATGTTTTCTAAAACAAAATATATACATGTCAAGGGACATTTAGGTATTCCTGACAGATATCAGGGTTCCAAAATAACTAGCGCTAATTTTGAAAAAAAAGTGGTTTGGAAATAGCAAAGTGCTACTTGTATTTATTGCCCCATAAATTGCAAAAAAAGCAAAGAACATGTAAACATTGGGTATTTCTAAACTCAGGACAAAATTTATAAACTATTTAGCATGGGTGTTTTTTGGTGATGGTAGATGTGTAACAGATTTTGGGGGCCAAAGATAGAAAAAGTGTGTTTTTTTCCATTTTTTCCTCATTTTTTTTTTTTTTAGTAAATTATAAGATATGAGGAAAATAATGGTATCTTTAGAAAGTCCATTTAATGATGAGAAAAACGGTATATAATATGTGTGGGTACAGTAAATGAGTAAGAGGAAAATTACAGCTAAACACAAACACTGCAGAAATGTAAAAATAGCCATTGTCATTAAGGGTAAGAAAATTGAAAAATGGTCCGGTCATTAAGGGGTTAACTTATATCTACTTTGTTGCCTAATAATTGCTTCAGGGTGGCATCTGATTGTAAGATGTACCAGTGTTTGTTAATTATTAGTCTTGTTTTGACATCAAATTTGAGAGATTTGGATTTTAGCCGTTCCTGTCTTGGTGTTAATTTTATTCTTCTTTTAGCTTTCTTAATTGAGGTTTACTGTATCCACATTTTAATAATCTTGTCTTCAATTCTTGAGCTCTCATTTTAAATTGATTGTCTTCTGAATAATTTCTTGTAGTTCTTAGGAACTCACCTATTGGTAAAGATTTAATAGTACTGGGTGAATGGGCACTTGTACTGTATAACAGTGTATTTGTTGCTGTAATTTTTCTGAATAGATCTGTGCCGATCTGTCCATCTTCTTTTTTGAAGATTTTCAGATCTAGGAAAGGTACCTCTGTTTGTCTCATATGATGTCAATTTAATGTTACACTTATTACTATTTAATTCTACCTAGCGTTCTCATTGCACAGAAGCATTGTGCTCATGAGAATGGGCTTCCATAGGCACCAATGGGAGCCTCGTTCTCATGCCGTCAGACGCAGCATGAGAACTAGTGCAGCGAAGGAGGTAAGTCGCGCTGTGATGGGTAGCAAATATAAATATATATGAATGTATACATATATATTTATGTGTTATTATGTGTATATACACATCTTAACACATAAATATACAGCATAAGCATATACATATATGTTTACAGGGATAAAATAGTCCTCATAGACAGCAATGTAAAGGAACTTTTCAGTGGCGTTTGTTTTTCACACCCATAACTTTTAACCCCTTATAACTGCTTTTTAGCAGATTATATATATATAATTTTTCTTTTTAAAACTGAAACACACCACTTTATTTTGGGGACAATGGGGGATATTTAGAAAATTAACCAGAGATTTGATCTCTGGTTAATTTTCTAAGTGCTTATTGCTACCACAAGCTAATGGTAGCAATAACCAGCCAATTGTAATGGCTGGTTATTCATTGCGCTCCCATAAACGGGAGAATTAGTCTATTTGCGGGCGCAAGATAAATTAGCGCTCCACTTCTAGCCCAAAAGATTCTTAATACTCACAAAAGGGATGCACTCAACTACTGCAAATTAAGCAGGCTAGACTAGTTAGCAGCAAACCAGCAGACTGGTCCTCGGTTCCCAGGGACTATATAAGAAGAAATACAAAACAACAGAAAAACCATTTGCGCAGTAAGCTCAGTTAATGGTGTATAAGGCTGTATGTACCAATACATATCATTAGAGTAATACTCACAAAAGACATGCACCTATCTAAAAAGGTGAGGTATGCATTATTAGTAGCCTACCAGCTAAAAAAAAGAAGTCTGTAAAAATAATTATTTAATAATATCTATAATAAAATAGTTAGGAGTACCAATCAAAATATTGCAGTACAAGCAACACATTTCTAAACCATATAGGTAATTTCCTCAGGCTTGAATAAACATAAATAAAAACCATGGACATTTAAATTACAAAGAACCAATCAAAATACATCATGTTACAATCTTATTTGCGCATGCAAATACCAGAGAAGCTGAAAGAAGTTCAGGCATTATATCATCACAACCCTCCTGGTCATGTGATTGTAGGTACACATGTGCAAATGCCAAAAATAAGCTAATGCCTTATCTCGCAAAAAAATACTTTTCTGGTGATATTGGAGAAGCCAAAAAAAATTGTGGCAATATATCTCATTAGCTTCCCCGGTCATATGATTGTATGTGTGCTTGTACAAAAAGAAGCTCAAACCTAATCTGGAGAAATAACATATGCACAATTTCAAGGATAAAACCATACAACTTCTGGAAAAAAATACTAAAAATGTTTAATATCCACAACATACGTATAAAAAAAAGATGTGTTCAATGAACTCCTTGGATGGCAAAAAAATATAATAAATAATCACTAGCACCAAAGAAAATATCCTATTGCGAGTCACGTGAGTACATATAGATAGATAAGAGTTCAAATAAAGTACAAATCATATAACCGTATCAATACAATAGAATCAAGACTTTGCCAGCCACTTCAATAACAAATTTGACTCCATCAGAAATTAAATCAGCTCTCAACATAATTCCATTCTCTCACCCCCTCAAATACTCTCAATCAACCACAACCCACATAACCTTAAACTTAGCTTATTCTCCCCTGTTACTGAGGAAGAAGTTTCAGCACTTATACTGCACTCCACCTCACTACCTGTCCCCTTGACCCTATCCCCTCACAGCTACTCCCCTCCCTTTCTGCTACCCTTACCCCTATACTAACACACATTTTCAACCTCTCCCTCAGCAATGGTATATTTCCCTCATTTCTGAAACATGCACTGGTCACACCTATTCTCTAAAAAAACCTTCCCTTGATCCTACCTCCCCATCCAACTACCGCCCTATTTCCCTCCTCTCTCTTGCCTCAAGGCTTCTCGAAAAACTAGTATATGCACGCCTATCCCATTTCCTTACGTTAAACTCCCTTTTTGACCTACTGCAATCTGGATTTCGTCCCCATCACTCCACAGAGACAGCAATTGTTAAGGTTACCAATGACCTACTTACAGCAAAATCAAAAGGCCACTTCTCTCTGCTTATCCTCCTTGATCTGTCCACAGCCTTTGACACTGTTGACCACCCTCTTTTACTCCAAACCCTCCAATCCTTCGGCATCTGTGACACAGCCCTCTCGTGGCTCTCTTCCTACCTGCCAAAGCGTACCTATAGTGTAGCCTTCTCTGGGGCCTTCTCGGGCCCCTTCTCTTCTCAATCTACATGTCATCACTAGGTTCCCTAATAAAGTCCCATGATTTCCAATATCATTTGTATGCTGACGACACCCAAATCTACTTCTCTGCACCAGACCTATCTCCTTCCTTGCTAACCCATGTCACTAACTGTCTTTCTCACATCTCTTCCTGGATGTCCTCTCACTACCTCAAGCTAAATCTCTCCAAAACTGAGCTCCTCATTTTCCCCCCTTTTTCCAAAATCTCCACCCCAATCTCTCTATAACTGTTGACAACTCCATCACTACCCCTACTCCGCATGCCTGATGTGTCGGGGTCACATTTGACTCAGATCTTTCTTTCACTCCTCACATTTAGTCCTTGGCTAAAGCCTGCCGCTTCCACCTTAAAAACATCTCTAAAATTACACACTTCCTTACACAAGACACAACTAAGATATTAATTAACTCTCTCATTCTTTCCCACCTCGATTACTGCAACTCTGTCCTCTCTGGTCTCCCCACCTGCCGTCTAGCTCCTTTACAATCCATAATGAAGGCCTCTGCCGGACTCATCTTCCTTACACGTCGCTCTTCATCTGCTGCACCTCTCTGCCAATCCCTTCACTGGCTTCCTCTTGCCTCTAGGATCAAACACAAAATTCTCACTCTGACATACAAATCCCTCAACTGCATTGCTCCCCCCTATATCTCAGACCTTGTCTCCAGATACTCTCCCTCCCGCCCCCTTCGCCCTGCTCATGACCTCCTACTCTTCTCCTCTCTTGTTACCTCATCACACTCCCGTTTACAGGACTTCTCCAGACTGGCTCCCATTTTGTGGAACTCTCTGCCTCGCTCCACAAAACTCTCCCCTAGTTTTGAAAGCGTCAAGTGCTCCCTAAAGATTCTAGTGATATACAACCTACGCTAACTAGGTATACAACCTACGCTAACCTTACTTTATACCAGTTCCTCTCCTCCATTACTATCCCCTGAACCCCCTTAGCATGTAAGCTTAAGAGTCCAGCTGTTTGTAGATCACATTCTTAAGAGCTGACTACAACAGTGCAACTCTTGGCATGGCCCTCTACCCATTTGATCCTTATAATTGTTGTGTTGTACTCCGCATTTGTTTATAGCACTGTGGAATCTGTTGGCGCTCTACAAATAACCGATAATAATAATAATAATACAATTTAGGCAAAAATATCAATACAGTAATAGCATAGTTTTCTATTATATAAGCTTGTTTGTATCTATAATATTGTGTTTAAAAATAAAATATCATTGGAATTAGTGACATAAAAAGAAAAAAGAAAAGTATATGTAAGTAAATAATATACAGGGTGTGTATATATATATATCCACATATACACACACACATACAGACACACACAGTACACAAAGCTCATGTTCCAAGATAAAATCATGTGCATTGGAAATAATTAATAACAAGATCTGATGATCTATTTCAGTCTAAATTCCAAAACTTCCATATCATAATCAGAGAATTTCAACTGAAAAAGGGAAATGCAGTTTTCTTGGGGAAAACCTGAATCAATTTGTTTTCCAACAACGTCAGAAACCAATAAGATTCAAACAAATGGAAAGGGTTAAATAAAGCAAACAAAGGTTTGCATATTAAAAAAAGGGAAAAGATCTTACGCAAATGTGGCAGCAGAGGGAGAGCAGAGAGATCCAAAAATAAGAGATTTGAGTGACTGAAAAAAAAGGTATATTTAATTTCTCTAAACATAAACTAATGAATGAGGAAATATGTGTTTTAAGTAAAGTGTTACTCCCTCTAATAATCACACTATCTTTGATCTATTTGTAGATCTTAATAGGTTTACATGAAAAATATCCCTTCAGAAATACTTCACTAATAAGAAATTGAAGAAGCACAATGGGTTGCAAATTTTAACTAACAGTATGGAATATAGGATGAAATCTAAAACAGTTATACAATATTATATGAACCTGAGGAGTTGTGTGACAAACTATTTAATGGGTTTATACATACCAATTTACGTTTACCATCAGAATTTAACCCACCTAAGAACTCACCAAGAATAATGTTGTTTCAAAATCTAGTGTTGGAATAGTTTAGGAAATTACCTAATTTTACCCAGAAAAAAATCTAATTTAAATAACTATGAACTTAGAGCATTAAACAGTTTTACATCTAAGAAAGATCTCATAATAAGGTAAGCAGCTAAGGGCAGAGGGGTAATTTTACAGGACTTTGGAGACTATCTCAAGGAAGCTAATAGAATCCTCTTGGATAAGATTATAGATTGACTTTTGATCCCACAGAGCATTATCTCAAAATATTAATCAAACTGAATGAGCCTACTTGGAGGGAATAGTCATAAAGAAGGAGAGAGATTTTTTTAATACCACTCAAACTGAATATGACATATTTCTATCATTTGCCACAGATTCACAAGTCTTTGACTGACCCTCCAGGAAGGCCCATTATTTCTGTTATAGGCCATCTCAGATGCAATTTTTCTGAATATGTGGATCAATATTTGAAAAAGAAAAATGGTTATCATGCTTCCATCATATATTAGAGATACTTCTGATATAATTGATAAATTAGGAAATAAAGATAAGAATGCTAGGAATTTACTATGGTTAACTTGTGACGTTTTATCTCTATATTCTAATATTTCAAATGATCTGGGCATTCAGGCCAGAAAATAATTTTTAGATATCGATATATTTTTACCAGAGGAACAAAGGAATTTTATATTGAAAGCTGTCAGATTTGTGCTGGAGCATAATTATTTTGTGTTCCAAGAACAATATTTTCTACAAGTCAAGGGAACGGCCATGGGCTCTATATTTGCTCCAAGCAGTTACTTGAATTAATAGGACTAATCATTATTTACCCTGGAAAAAGAATATACCTTATTATAATCAGTTCTACAGGATAAGAAGAAATTGCTCAGAAATCAAGGTTTATGAAGAACAATCCCTGATTCTGTGAAATTGCTTTCTAGAGAAAGGTTTTCCTGAAGAACTAATAAATTAGGGCTTCCAGGAAGCCAAAGTTAAACAGAAAAAATATTGATTTATGAAAAAACTAAAAGAAGAGAGTCAGCAAAAGGCTAAAATAAGGTTCATTACATAATGCAATAATAATCATTATTAAATCAAGAGAGCCCTGAAGAAATTGGTTAATTTTATCAAGAGATCCAATATTGAAGGATCTAGTTGGGAAGTACCCACATGTAAATTTACCAGAGCTCCCACTTTAAAGAAAAAGTTGGCCACAGCTTCTGATGAAGAAAAGGTATTCGGCAAATACAGGAAATAGGAGCCCATCAAATACTAATTTAACTTTCAATGGTGTATTTAAATGTGGGGAAAAACTGTGTGGGATGTCTAAATTTGTAACTAAAGGGACAAATATGTTTAAATTTAACATCCAATGGGGTATTCAAATGTGGTAGAAAACAGTGTGGGATGTGTAAATTTGTAACTAAAGGGACAAATATGTTTAAATCAAATGTTACCTCAGAAAATTTTGAAATCACATCTAACTTGTGATTCCCAATTTGTTATATACCTAGTGCAGTGTATTTGCAGCCTTCAATACATAGGCAGAACCTGTAGAGCCATTAAGAAAACATAGGGGGAGCATTTGAGAAATTTAAATAAACCTCTTTTAAGACATAGGGGCCGATTTACTAACTGTCAGATGGACATGATCCGCTGTATATCTGCTCAAGCAGTATATCATTGCACAAGCAGTTCTGTGCTTGTGAAGGGATAAATATAAATACAACGTCATGGTTTTTTTTTTGTTTTTGCTCATTATTTTTCCTTGGTGACACTTTGATTGTTAAGTATTAGTTTTTAGCACTATGGATAAATCCTTTTGCATGTGGTAATTCATTCATAATACAGACCACCACAATCAGTTGGAGTAGTAGTTGTTTTATATAGTCAATAGGTTACATTAGGATTACACACATTATACATGATGTTTATACAATTTAGTTAGCTTGCCTGTTGTAATCTTGCTTCCAAGGTATGCATTTCACATTAACTTAGAAGCATGTCTGTGATACTCTTGCATTTGTAGAAAACGCTTTATGAAAAAAGTTACTACAGGATTTGTGATGGCTTTTCTTGTGTCCATGATTTCCTGAGTATACACATTTTAGATTCACATTTATGTTCATTGAGTCAGGAACCTAACAACTATTGCTGCTGTTTTAACCCCTTCCTGCTGTTAGGACGCTTCATGCGTCCTAACTGTGCTGGGCTTTAGCACCATTAGGATGGCATGGAATGTCTTAGCTATTTGGTTATCTTGAAGCCATAGCGGCTTAGTAAATGGAATTGCGGGCTGGAGGGCATGCCTAGCATCAAAGGCACTCCCCCCTGACCTGATCCCATCATTGAAATCATGCTATCGCATGAACAAATGCATGATTTCAATTTGTTTACAAATAAGACTGGGCCGGAAAGGGTTAAAGAAAATATATTGGTCTAGATTACAAGTGGAGCGTTAAATTATCGTGCGCCCGCAAACGGGCGATAAATAACCAGACATTACAAGTGACTGGTTATTGCTACCATGAGTTTGCGGTAGCAATTAGCGCTTATAAAATGCACCAGAGATCAGATCTCTGGTTAATTTTATAAATGTCCACCAAAAGCCCCCCAAATCAAGTGTAATATACTTTTTTTTTTAAAATAAAGGATAGTGGCCTCTTTATTTAAAAATAAATAAATAACTGCAGTAAGCAGTTATGAGGGTTTAAGGTTGGCAGGCACTGAAAAGTTCCTTTACATAGCGGTCAATAGGAACTGTGTGTTCCCAGTAGATATATATGTATATGCTTATATACATATATATTTATGTGTTAATATGTGTATATACACATATTAACACATAAATATATCTGTATATAGTCATATACATATATATTTACAATAGGCTGCCAACGCTGCACAACATACCCCGTCCCTGCACTAGTTCTCATACGGTGTCTCACGGCATGAGAATGAGGCTCTCTTTTGAGCGAATGGAAGCATGCTTTTGTGAGCACAATGCTTCCCAGCAATGCAAATGCGAGCTCGCATTGCGCTCAACTTGAAATACCAGCTCACATTTGCATGCTCTGGTATTACTCAGTGGAGCGCAAATATCGCTTTTGTAAAAGCAATATTTGGCGCCCCACTTGTAATCTACTTGTGTTTCAACCTTCAGGTAAAGGTAAGAGAAAGCTGAATTCTGTTATCTGGTGTAGAATTCTGCAGAGCACTACATTTATATTAACGTTACAGGGAAGTAATGTATTTTAAAGTTTTTTGTTTTTGAAAAAAAAAAAAAACAATCTTCATGATTTTGGAGTTGTTATCTAAACACTTCCTGTATCCTTTTCATGTCAACATTTAATCAATGTTAGCTTAACCTGTTTAACTAAACATATATTTGTGTGTGTGTTTAATACCCCATTAATGGCCTGTGTACTAGTAATAATGATAATAATATAATAATAACAATAATAATAATAATAATAATATAATATGAAAAAACAGTAATATCCTACATGGAGGAGACAGGGAGTTATTATTGTTTAAAGGTACACTAAAGTCAAAATTAAACTTTCATGATTTGGAAAGAGCATGCAGTTTTAAGAAAATTTTCAATTTACTTTCTCAAATTGTGTAGAGTCTTTATACATGCACACTGTTTAAAGCACTGACTACAATGAGTATGTGCAATAGTTCACACTGTATATGTATGTGAGTCTGTAATTGGCTGATTGCTGTCACATGATGGAAGTAAATTTTGAAATGTATCTACTGCTTTTTTTAAATTCAGAATAAGTGCTGTTGTATTGTCATTTTATTATTCACTTATTGATTATGCAATTATAATATATTTTAGATATATGCAAATGTTTGTTTTGTAAATGAATGCTGAATATGGCTACATACAATTTATATAAACACACAAAGATCTGTATAAATCCAGATATTTTGTGTGTTGCACTGTTTCACAAATAAATCTGATGCTAAAAATTGCTGAATGCTGCTGCCTGTGGCCATATTTGGAATTAGTTTTGTAAACGGACAATTGTACACATATCTACTGTATTTTATGGTCATTTAAACTTACCATAAATCTTGATAATTTTTATCTTATTTTTTTATCAGCTCTTTTAGCCAATTTACTAAATAAATATCTAGTTTTGTTTCTTGGTGGGTAAATTAAATATAGGAGCTGGTTGCCCTGTATCCACATATTGTGCTTGTATATTAAACCATAATGACTTGCTCTATACAAAAAGCACTTGGTACACTTAATTCATAACATGCTTAATTATTACAATGCACTTTCATTAAATATTTTACCTGCTTAATCTGCAATTTAAATTGTGCAGATTCTAAAAGCTGACCCTAAAAATTCATCCTGTGGATTGCTTGACCAGTGCAGGATCTCATTAAAGGGACACTCAAGTCAAAATTAAACTTTAATGATTCAGATAGAGCACACAATTTTAAACAACTTTCCAATTTACTTCCATTGATAAAATATGCACAGTTTTTTTATATTTAATTTTTGAGTCACCAGCTCTTACTGAGCATGTGCAAGAATTCACAGAATATATGTATATGCATTTGTGATTGGCAGGGGGAGTGGAAATAGACATAACTTTAAAATCTGTCAGAAAAAAAATCTACTACCCATTTGAAGTTCTGACTAAGTGCTATTGCATTGTCTTTTTATCATGCATCTGTTGATTATGCAAATATATTGTATGCACTGGTCCTTTAATATCTGCACTTTACTGGCCACTGAAAATGATATAAGATGAAAAATACAAAGCTATGCCTCTAGATTGCAAAACAATGGAAATTTCGCTTCCACACGGAAATAACCTTTAATGCCAGAGATGGAATTTAAAGACCAAAGACCAATTTTCTTAACAATATAAATAAATACATACATCATTTTATGAAATCTTATGGAAATGTATACAACCTTTTTATAAACATTTATAAATACCCCAGATGCGCTGGCCCTTTTAACCACACAAACAAACCTTCCTCTAGCTGAAAGCCAGGCAGCCCCCAAAACCAGATTTCTTTCCTGCCAAATCAGGAGGTGTTTATTTCTGAGATACTCTATAAACATGTTCTGCCCTATAACTTCTTATATGGAAGTTGAAGAGAAGTTATGTACATATTTGAAGGAGATGAAAAGTTCTCTGCAAAATCCTTTTGTCAAAGGTAAAACAAATACCAGATCTTCTGACAAGATATAAAAAATATGATTCATACACTTGACACATACAAGAAGAAAAAATATTAGTCTTGCTCCCTCCTGTAAAGAGCAACTTGATACACATCAAACATTTATTACTTGAAAAAGATATATACACTGGGGAATACATTGTATTTTTTCTGATGTTAGGTTTCATACAATAAGAGAAACTCTCATTTTGTTGATTGTTCTTATTTATTGTTCCAGTTGATGTGCTATTGATCAGTGTAATATACAATTGTGCACTTTGTACGTGACATAGTGAACAAACTGATTTTTATAGTTACCTCTGTGTTCTTTGTAACTCCTCGATTTATTTTTTTAGTCTATTTTGCATTATTTTTGAAACCATGAATTAGTATCATTGTTTTCCATAATTCGTATCGAGAACTATTGAATTTGGTGTCACTTTATTAATTATTGATATTATAATTTATACAACTACTACTACTAATATTATTAGTATAATTATTTTTAATGTTGTTGTTATTATTAATAATAATAATTATGTCTTTGCCTTATTCTAGCTCTATTGTTAGCATGAGGATTGTGGTGTTCTTTACGCTCAAATCCATATGATAAGTGGTTAACATGACTGAAATGTAATTTGCGCAAAATCACAGTAATTTAAGTTCCCCGTATTTTTATGGGTGGCGTTGAGTGTCGGCTCATATTACAAGTTGAACGTAAATGCGATCGCTTCAATGCAATTGCATTTGCCGCTCAAATTTTTAAATTCAAGTTCAAATGAGCTAACCAATAGAATGAAAGTGTTTTCTATTGGCTGATTTGAATTTGAAATTGAAAATCAGTCAATAGGAATGCAAGGGTGCCCCTATATAAAGGGGGAACCTCAAATTCAAAATTCAGTGTGTGGCTGGTTATTGCATGAAGAGGACATCTGGGACGGAAGATAAGAAGATGGATTAAGATAAAATGAAGATAAAAAAATGGACCACCGCCGGATGAAGATGGAGTGCCGCAACCCAGATTCATCTTTGGTGAGTACCATCTTTGGGGTTTAGTGTTAGGTTTTTTGGGTGTGATATTTTTCTTTCTGCAAGATTAGCTTTTTTCTCTTTTCCTGGGCAGCAAAAGAGCTAAATGCCCAGTCAAATGCTCCTTTTCAGGGCACTTTTTAGAGTAGTTTTTTTTATAAACTTTTTTTGGGGGGGGATTAATTGTAGATGTTTGTAGTTTTTTAGTTATTTTAGTAATGTTAGGTTTTTTTTTTGTTTGTTTTTAGGAGAATATGGTTCATTTTTTTTTTTTACTTTTTTTTTTAAAAAGGTAAGGTTAGTCTGTTTTGGGGTAACTTAGGGGGTGTTAGGTTAGGGTTTTTAGATGTTAGTGGGTTATTTTGTGGTTTAATAGTCATGGTGATTCGGGTTAGCATGCGAGCATGGGTATTTTTAGCACGCACGCATGAGTTGTTTTTTTTCCCCTTTTCTCTCTCCATTAAAGTCAATGGGATAGAACGTTAACAAGGTTGCTGTATTCTAAATTACGTTCTTTGCGCACGTCGGGTTATATGCTGGCTACCAGACGCACGCAAAGAGCAGAAGTTGAGCAGAGTGTGCATTCTCCAGAGGTTTTGAGGGAGTATTTAAAACTTAGAAAACTTGGGGAGATTCTGGCAGACTGAGAGAGTTTAGCAAGATAGGTGTGGAAGAGAGAAGACCGGTCTGCAAGGTGATGATGAAAGGAGACGCATAGGTGAAGACAAGCAAAGCATTGTAGGAGGGCTTTTAAGTGAACATTTGAATGTGATTCTAGTGGCCAATGGATGCCATTGTAGGTACTAGCACAGAGGAGGAACATTGTGTGAGGTGGATAAATCTGGTGGAGGCACTTATGAAACATAGTATAGGTAGTAACAGGTTGAGCAATTAGAAGCCTGTTGTAGTAGTCAATATATTATATGATAAAAGAGTTTTAGTTGTTTTATAAGGGACATACTGTATACAGTGTTATATGTTTAGGACTAAGCCGCGTAAGCTGCTCCAGAGCCCTTGCAATATAAGAAGCAGCGTTCATTAGACTGCTGCGCCTTACATTCTAAGTGCTCAATGTTCTAATGGTCTCTGGGCTGGCAATATGGTTAAAAAATGCCAGTACTTCTATTTCCCTGGAGGAATGATCTGAAGCCACTTTTTATGCTTAAAACAGGGTGATTCACTAAGGGGCGTATACTGCATTCTTATATGGGAAATAGATGCATACATTACAACAGTGCACAATAAAAATTTGTATTTTAAAAATCTTGCAAAACTAATAATTGAACCATTTCCACAAAATTCATTTGTATAAGAGTATTGTTAAGATGCACCAAAAATCGTAACAAAATTCATCATCAGAAATCTTATTTTCTAAAAAAAAATGTAAAATTTGTATTTAAATTGCATATGAATAAGTATTAAAAAGGAACAGAATAAAACATAATTTAAGGGGGGGCGGAGCGCAGCCGTGCAGGAACATGGCCGCACTTTGACACAGCTCCGTTACACATTCCCACTCACTGGCTCTAATATGGTGATCTAAGGGGCAAATGAGGGTCTAAAATAACGACTATATCACCTCTAACCGAAGGGCACATAGTCCAAGTTGTTGCCGCACTCCAGATGTACTTTAAAGAGCAGAGAGACTCCTCCGCAAATACAGGCCTGCTTCGGCGATCCCCCGCCTAGTGATCTCCGACCGGGGGACCTCACGACCTACCTGCCTGAGCTGACCTGAGCTGACCTGCCGCATCGAAGTGCCCGGAGTAACGGAGAAAGACCCGGGGCAGAACAATCGAACGGATCCCCGCGATCAGCCGCACGCCCGCACATTACCCACGTGGCGTCTCTCCTAACTGAACAACGGCAGCCTGCGCTCACTCGCCCGGCCACGAACATCCTCACCAGGCCCATCAGCGCACAGGTATAAAGCCGCATAAGGCCCCTAACACCACACCAGTAAAGTTGTGCCTTTATGACCCGGGCCCATAGCTTACATCTTGACAACTGGGAGGAGGGTTCCCTTGGGCCTACACACCATCCCATAACCACGATAAACGCAGACCTAGTTGGTGGTCACGGAGGGCCCCGGATTGCCTTGTAATCGCCCTGCACAGTCGCTTCACCACCTGACAGCCCAAATCCTGATACATACTACAGAAAGAAACGGGTTAGCTCACCATACTAATGGCGACTAGGCAGAAGCCGAAAGCAGATAAAAAGGCCTCCATCCCAGCCGCTGCTACTATGTCCTCATTCTTCCATAAACAGGATAACGAAGCCCCTGACCCTGCTAAGGAACTCCTGATGGCTGATACACCCATATTACAAGATCAGGACCCTGCTCCACACTCACAGCAGCTCAATCTGATACAGCAGACTATCTCCCAGCTTCCCTCCAAATCCGACCTTGCAGATCTAAAATCTTTCATTAAAACGGAGATGTCTTCCTTGAAAAAGAACATTGGAGAACTTGGGGCTAGAATAGAATGTCTAGAAGAGGGACAAGACACCTTAGATACCATGATGTCCAATGCTAACCACCAAATGATTAGACAGGATCTCACGATGCAAGCACTCCAACTTAAAATAGAAGACCTCGACAACAGAGGTCGCAGGAGTAATCTGAGGATAAGAGGAGTCCCTGAAGAAGCAACTCAGGACTGCCTTGTCTCCTACCTGCTACAACTATTCGAATACATTGCCCCAGCCCTTAAACTTACTGAAACATCACTGGAACGTGCTCACAGAGCACTGAGACCAGTCCCAAAACCACCTAATCCTCCCAGGGACATTATTGTTAAATTTGCTCACTACTTAGAGAAGGAGGAGATTTGGAGACAAGTACGCCTGCAGAAGGAGATTAAGTTCCAGACCTATAGTATTCAAATATTCCAGGATATTAGCCCAGCAACAATTGAAAGGAGAAGAGGAATACGTTATATTACCCAAGTCCTACAAGAAAGGCGAGTGAAATATAGATGGGGGTTCCCATTCAGCCTCATAGTCCAGCATGATGGAAAAACACACGTCTACAAAGATACCGAAGACTTGGACGCTCTCTCAAAAGGTCTTAACATTCAATTCCCTCAACCGAACCCTAAAGACTCGGATCCACCCTCCACAAGCAATCAAGCAGACCCCAAGCCGCAAAGACCACAGTGGTCCCAAGCCATCAAAAAGAAAAAACTGGACCTTCTTTCATCCTAGGTCCCCTTCACCCGCCGCGCCCACGGGCGCCTGACTGCTACGCAGAAATGCAAGTACAGAAGACATAGAATCTCTCTCTCAGGACACGATAAGTATAATATGGCACAATGTAACTCACTAGTGGGGAGATGGGAACTGGGATTAATGTTGGACTGCCTTGAAATGTTGCTCACTTTCTTTGTAACTACCATGTTTTTTTACTGCTTTTAAAAAAAAAAGGAAAAAAAAAAAAGGTTTTGACTTCACTCCTCCCCCTCCCCATCTCCTATCCCCCCCCCTCCCCTCCCACGCCTTTCCTCCCCACCTACCTGCCTACTACCTACAAAATCTTCCCACGACACGTGATCTGTAATTGGCATGATTTCCTTTTTTTTTTGCTTTGAAATGTGGGGTTACTGTACTGTAAGAGATTCTTGCGGGAGGGTGGTTATTGTACAATGTAGATCCGTAACTGTATAAGATTTTGTTTTAATTGCATTCCCTTCCATCCCCCACAAATATAGGCTACTAACTCTCCCCACCCCAACCCTTCCAAAATAAGCACTAACCAGATTTGACACGAACCCATGCCCCCCCCCCCCCCCAACTATTATAACCAGAGGAAAATTCATCTTCCACCTTTAAGTCTTGCCCCCAGGGCCTGTAACCAGATTTACTTAAATCCACACTAATATTACCTGAGAGTCTAAGCGGTTCGCCCCCTTTTCTTGAACCCTGCCACCCAAGGCAAGATTATATTACTACCTTCATACACGGACCGCTATAACTGTAGGCGACCCACCCCGTAGTCCCTAGAGGAACTCCTCTCATCTACCCTTTGAACTAAACCCTCTCCCAAAGTTTGCCCCCAATCAATCAATCACTCAAAATTCTTTTCGATGAGTCAGTACCAGTTGGGATGTGACACCCCCTATCCCTTAACTCATGTTATTGATGGTTCTCTCAATAACTCTTGTTCTTTTGTTAAATGTTTTTCGTTTTAAGAGATTGTATGTTATGTTTAATGCTACCTCAAAACTGCATGGCCAGTTGTTTAGGCCGTGCT
Organism: Bombina bombina; assembly: GCF_027579735.1. Taxonomy (NCBI): domain Eukaryota; kingdom Metazoa; phylum Chordata; class Amphibia; order Anura; family Bombinatoridae; genus Bombina; species Bombina bombina. The sequence continues at coordinate 1,277,174,408 of NC_069500.1, forward strand.
TGGGCCCCCCCGGTCCGTCCCGTGCACAGATACTCACACCCATAATACAACAAATAGAAACCCTACTAGTCACACACTATACAATTCCACCCCAAAACATAGATAATGGCTAACCTAAAGACTAGACCCCATGCTAGCAATGACATAACTATATACTCCATCAATGCAAAAGGCCTGAACATACCCTCCAAGAGGTCGACAGCCTCCAAAGACTTCCACAGACTTGGAGCAGACCTTGTGTTCCTACAGGAAACCCATTTTCGCAAAGGGAAAGAACCCTCCACCTTCACACGCACCTTTGGCAGATGCTTCTGGGCATCACATTGTAGTAACAAGAAAAATGGGGTGGGGATCTTACTTAAGAAAAATATACCCTTCACCTCAATACAAACGATAAGAGACAGAGAAGGCAGATACCTTCTTCTAACTGGCCTATTATACGGGAGACCTATTACACTGGTCTCAGTATATGCCCCCAACACCGCACAACATTCCTTCATGAAAAAAATCAAAAACCTAGTTTTAGACCACCAGAAGGGCACACTCATCATATGTGGAGACCTAAACACTGCTCTCAACCCTAAGTTAGACTGCTCAACACTCCACTCCTCCACACCATTATCGAGGATCTCCAAAATTAAATCACATTTAGAGAAAATCGTAGCCCAAGATGTGTGGCGGACCTTACACCCGCAGACTAAAGATTTCACCTACTTCTCATACCCACATGGTGTTTACACCAGAATTGACTATGTGTTTGCGGATGTGGGGGGCTTATCTCTTTTCAATTCGGCCTCGATATCCCCAATCACATGGTCCGACCACGCCTCCATAGTTTGCTCAATGACATGGCCTTCTAAACCCATAAAAGATTTCCTCTGGAGACTCGACGAACACTTACTGACAGATCCGGGAGTGATCTCCAAACTGACAGAATCCCTCACAGAGTACTTCACACATAACTCCCTACCTGAGACCCACGCCCACACTCTCTGGGAAGCGCATAAGAGCGTCATAAGGGGGAATCTGATAGCCCTTAAGGCACACATGAATAAATCCAAGAGAGAATACACAAACTCCCTGATAACACAAATACTCCACTTGGAATCCCGACACAAGAAATTCCCCTCCGACAGAAACCTGTTAGACGAAATAACGGCTCTCAGACAGACTCTAGCTTCCCATCTCGACAAGACACATAAAAGGCAAGCTTTCCTCACCCAACAAAAAAACTACGAAGGAAGAAACAAATCAGGCAGATTATTGGCGAGATACCTCAAGCAAAAAACACACCAAAAATACATCATGCAGTTAAAGGATAACAGAGGTATCCCCCAATTCTCCACTCAGAACATCTCTAAAGCCTTCAAATACTTCTTCCAGAAATTATATAACATACAACCCGCCGACCCCAGTAACCCATCCCAAATCTCCACCAGGGCACAGTTAATAGAGGGATATCTCAACAAACTACATATACCACAATTAAACGACCAGCAGAAAGAAAAACTAGAAAACCCCATCTCCCTGTCTGAACTTAAATTAGCCCTGAAGCACCTGCCCAACGGAAAAGCGCCAGGCCCAGATGGCTTTAGCAACAAATATTACTCAACCTTCCAAGATACTCTCACTCCCCACATGTTGAAATATTTTCAATCTATAGATGAAAGTAATTCATTCCCCTCTTCCGCACTGGAAGCCCACATAATTTTAATCCCCAAACCAAACAAACCCCAAGACCTTCCCAGTAGCTATCGGCCAATATCATTGCTAAACACCGATGTAAAGATATTTGCTCGCATATTGGCACTCAGATTGAATGACGTCCTCCCAGACCTGATCCACCTGGATCAGGTCGGGTTTGTACCTGGTAGGGAAGCTAAAGACAACACGGTCAGGGCCTTAAATTTGATCCACTACGCTAGAACTAAAAACATCCCCTCTGTAGTATTATCCACCGACGCAGAGAAGGCCTTTGACCGTGTTGCCTGGGACTTCATGCGGGCCACATTGACCCACATGGGTCTGGGCACGAAGACCCTTACTAGGATCTTTTCATTATACTCTTGCCCCACGGCTAGATTGTTAGTCAATGGAACTCTTTCCCCTCCATTTCCTATTAACAACGGCACACGCCAAGGCTGCCCCTTATACCCCCTTCTATTTGCCTGCGTCATAGAAGCTTTAGCAATTAAGATCAGGCAGAACCCTCAGATAACAGGTATCAATATTAAAAACCACAGATACGTTGTGTCACTATTTGCCGACGACATGCTCCTTACTCTCACTAATCCTGACCACTCGATACCCCATCTTCTGGACGAATTTGCAAACTTTAAACTCCTTTCTAACTTTGTTATTAATATGTCCAAATCAGAAATTTTAAATGTCAACATGAAAGGCCCCTCCCTGGACGCCACACGAGCAGTTTCCCCCTTCACTTGGTGCACTCATTCTCTAAAGTACTTGGGAATCCATCTGACCTCCTCACACGACGACCTATTCCACCTCAATTACACCCCTATCAAGCACAATATCATACGAGACCTCTCCTCATGGGGTTCCAAGAACCTAACGTGGCTAGGACGTATCGAAACCATTAAAATGAATATTTTCCCACGTATATTATATCTTCTCCAGACACTACCGATCCCACTCCCCAAGACATTCCTTCCATCCCTTCAGAGAGCATTCAGCGACTTCATTTGGCGTCGCAGACCGCCAAGAATTAGCAAACAAACAATGTTGACTTCCAAATCACAAGGGGGGCTGGGGGTCCCCGACCCCGCCGCCTACCGCCAAGCGATCTTTTTACAACGCATTGTAGACTGGAATATCCACTACAACCATAAAAGGTGGGTCACACTAGAACACCTATCGATAGATAAACCTCACTTAGGAAGGCTGTGTTGGAGCAGCCCTCGCCTACTAAAGTCCATCAACTCATCCAACCCAATAATACAGGAAACATTTCAGGTCTGGGAACATACAATCAATACATCTCACTTCATTTCATCAATCCCTTCACCCTTGACCTCCTTGATAGAAAACGGAGAGTTTATCATTAGACCATACACCACACAATCCACCACAGGAGCCACAAACAGAGATCTTACAATACACGACCTAACCAGTAACGAAATCCTCCTCTCACAAAATGACTTGGTAACAAAAGGCCTCGCATGCTTTGAAGACTGGTTTACATATGCACAGGTAACCCATTTTATCACCAAACACCAGGGCTATAGAAATATGACCAGGCCCCTGACCTCTTTTGAAACCCTTTGCACCCAAGAACCCCCCCTACGACATACACTCTCGATTATATATAAGATCCTGACCCACACTCCCCCAGGCCATATCCCCCCTTACCTTGAAAGTTGGGAGAGGGACCTGGGAGTAATCATCTTACCTCACACGAGTAGATTAATGTTCCAGGGCACAAAAAAATCCTCTATCTCATCCTCAATTCAAGAAGTTAATTTTAAACTCTTGCATAGATGGTACCTAACCCCGAGAAAGCTAAACCGTCTCTTCCCCTCCCATAGCAACAAATGTTGGCGCTGCGGTCATGTTAACAGCGACACCGCCCACATGTGGTGGTGGTGCAACAGCATCCAGAATCTCTGGAGAAACACCATCTCCGAAATGGAGACCATTTTGACAACCCAATTCCCGATTGACCCCCTCATTTGGCTACTACACAAACCCCCCCCAACACTTAAATATAAACCCTACCTACACCTCCTCAACATTATGACCAATGGGGTTAAAGTATTGATAGCTAAGAACTGGAAAAGTAGGGAGGCCCCCTCTATGAATATGTGGATCACAAAAGTCACGGAAATACTAGATCTGGAGGAATACTACTTCCTCAAAAATGACAAAATGGACTCCTATGCGGAACTCTCCCAGCTTTGGACCACTTACATCCAAAATAAACACAAAGGCACCAATTAGTTAGTCTTCCCAAAAATCAGTCAGGTTTCCTCCCATTCACTACCTCTACATAACACGCTAGCAGGGGATCCAAAAGCATCCCACACCCATCACACTCATGTTCTGTGCGCGGGCGGAGCGGGGGCGCCCAACCTCCGTTCATGTAAATTGTTTTGTATTTAAATTCTCAATTTTTAAAAAAAGGATAATCAGGACAATACCCTTTGGTAGTTACCTCCCAGTTTCTTGCGATCCTACAACAGGACTCTATCACAGACTTTTCAACCATAACCTGATATCGCAGAACACTCAGAACGGACATCCTGGGAGGTCCTGCCATTTTGTGCCGATAGGCACCTTGCATTTCGACTTTATCCTTAAAAATTAACCGCTGTTGTTGTACCTGGCGACCTGGAGCTGCGTCTCCAACTACTTGTAACCTCATTTTTTTATCCTACAATAAAGCTGTTTCAAAAAAAAAAAAAAAAAAAAAAAAAAAAAAAAAAAAAACATAATTTAAATACACTGGATGTGTAAAAATATATAGTACAAAATACAAAGCGTAATTGTTGTTGTTTCCTAAAATGGGCTGAATGTCGGTGTTATTGGCATATATGAAATTGTCTCTCTAATCCTAGTGTAATACTGTAAAGATTTTCACACTACAGATCTCACAGTTTTTTGTTGCAAACTAAAAGGTGGTGAGCTTTTCTCAAAACACTCAAAATGCTTATAACTCTAATAGAAAAAGACATGAGTATGAAAATATAGGTGATTGTAAGTTACTACACGCAGAAAGCAGCGTATTGTGATTTATATTGGCTGTAGGATTCATTTTTAACGTGTGCCCCCTGCTCACTTTTCCCTTTCAAGCGAGCTCCACTACTTTCAATAGGAGACATCTCACCACTTGTTGGGACTGTACCTTTTTATGATAATTCCACCAGTGCAGCCCCAGGGTCATTGAGAAAAAACACTTCTGATATTCTCAGGGTGATTGACAGACCCTTCTCTCATGTGATGATTGGTCGCGCGAGAGAAGGGGTAGGCATTACACACTCATCTGTATGCAGCAAAGACTTGCAGACAACTTCTTAAGTTAAGAAGCTTGTCCTCACCCCATTTTTTTTTTACATGGAGGCCATAATAGCTCCTGGATTGTGAGCGACCTGATGATTGTATGGAGATTTCTGATGTGTGTTAATAAAAGGGTGATCAGTAAAAGTTAATTATTAGATATATTAATTAGAGTTAATCCGAAGAAGACATTACATTGTGACATCATTTAGAATGGCATTATAATGGCTTGAAAAGGATTCTGCTAAATATCTCCTGTGTAAAGAAATAAAAAGGCACGTCATATACATTTTATAGTTTAAAACACATGTGCATTTTAATAACAATCTTAGGAAACATATTGTATTACTATCATTTTATGAAGATTTTCTTATTAAGGAAAGAAGTCATAATGAGACTGCTTTCCTGATCTATCTGGACAGCACAGATGGTGTGGATATGATATAATATGTTGTGATATCATTGTAATGAATAGCACAGCTTACATCTGTAAATATATGGGTTCAGTAATCATGCATTAAATCAGCAGAGGTAAGATCATAATTCTGATCTTAGATACATTGTCACAGGCATTAGCAAATTTATCTTCTCGCAAAATACTTAAGTAAATTTAAAAATATACATGCGGTTCTGTTAATTTTCTTATTAATTATTTTATTATATTTCTAAAATAAATGATGCTTTAATCAGATTTTCATTTGTAATTATAAATTAACAACATATTTATTTTTTTGAACAAAACATATATGATTATCTATCTATCTCTAACTATCTGTCCGTCTGTCCATCTACCCATTAATCAATAACTTAAGTGTTTATGAAGCTTTCTCATAGAGAAAGAAATACAAATTGATAACCAATCATACAATCCAAACGCTGCTGTCTTGCTATCTCCCCATATAATAAGAAATCAGCCAAGTGTAAACATTTTAAAATAAATTAACACTTTGCTGCAATTAAAACCCCCACTTGCCTTATTTGGATGAGCCAATCTGTGCTTTAGTCTGCAGACAACAAGGATAGCCATTGTCATAATATAAGTATAAAATGAATTGTTTTCCAGTTGTTATCAGTTAAAGCCAGATAGAGAAATATATGTAGTAGGGTTAACCTTGAGAAGTCTGTACAGTGCATTTCCAGTTCTGAGAATTAGAAAGTCCACAATTTTTAGAACTAAATAGAAACATAGAATTTGACGGTATTTAAAAACCAAAAAGGCCCATCAGGTCTACCCATATTACTTTACTTTTTTCTTAGGATAGCCTTATGCATGTCCCAGGCATTTTTAAATTAATTTACAGTCTTTGTGTTTACCACCTCAAATGGAAGTTTATTCCATGAATCCACCACCCTTTCTGTAAAAAATGCTTCCTCAAATTTCTGCTACCCTCTATCTTTAGATTGTGACCCCTTGTTTTGGCATTTATTTTTTTGTAAAAAAATGCTTTTAGCTTCTACTTTATTAAGTCCCTTCATATATTTGAAGGTCTCTATCATGTCACCTCATTCCCTTCTATCCTGTAAACTATACATATTTAGATCATAGAGTCTTTCTATTTATGTTTTATATTTTAGACCATGTACCATTTTAGTTGCCCTTCTTTGGACAGCTTCTAATTTATTTATATCTTTCTGAAGATATGGTCTCCAGAACTGTACACAGTATTCCAGATTTGGCCTAACTAATGAGCTGTAAAGTTGCTATTTCTGCTACTAATACCTCTCCTAATGCAACCAAGTATTTGACTGGCCTTACTGGCTGCACAACTGCATTGTGTACCACATTTTAAATCATCTGAAATAATGATTCCTAAGTCCCTTTCCTCTTTAGTTACAGTCAGTAATGTATAATTGAGACTATAATTGGCCTTTGGGTTTTTGGATCCTATATGCATAATTTTCCTCTTGGTAATATTAAATTTCAGTTTCCATTTATTTGATAACATGAAAAGTGTGCAAAATAAATAATAAAAGTATAGTGCACAGTTGTTAGTACCCATAATGTAACTGAACATGTTTAATGCCCCTAAACAATGTCTAATACTAGATGTAATAACTAAAAAGGGACATGAAACCCAATTTTTTTCTTTCATGATTTAGAAAGACAATGCAATTTTAAACAACTTTCTAACTTTCTTCTATTATCTATTTTGCTTGATTCACTTAATATCCTTTGCTGAAAAGCATATCTAGATAGGCTTAGTAGCTGCTAATTGGTGGCTGTACATAGATGCCACGTGTGATTGGCTCACCCATGTGCTTTGCTATTTCTTCAGAAATCTAAAGAATGAAGTAAATTAGATAATAGAAGTTAATTGGAATGTTGTTTAAAATTGTATTCTCTACCTGAATCATGAAAGAAAACTTTTGGGTTTAGTGTCCCTTTAATCAAAGTGTGGCTTTATCAATGTTGTTTCATTCTTAAGTTAGATAGATACATTTTAATGATCAGATTGTTATTCTTATTGCAACATTTCATTTTTTTTTCTTCAAAATTTCTATGCACATTAAGGATTGTTGGCCACATCATGGTATTTGCAGTACAGAAACTCCCACAGTGCAAGATGGTTATATTTATTTCAGGCATGTACAATAATGTTGTAGATCATCCTAGAAATACAATTCATTTTTTTAAAATTGTATTTTTGAAATGTAGAACTCTGGCTAATGTATAGCTTCAGGGATCTGGTGTTACTATACAATATAATAAGCAGGTCTAAAAAATTATATTTGGGGTTAAAGGGATATGAAACCCACATTTTTTTATTTCATGATTCAGATAGAGCATTAAAATGTAGCCACCAATCAGCAAGCACTACCCAGGTTGTTGAACCAAAAATGAGTCAGCTCTTAAACTTACAATCCTAATTTTTTTAAATAAAGATAACGGAGAAAAATTGATATTGGGAGTAAATTAGAAAGTTGCTAAAAATTGCCTGTTCGATCTAAAGGGACAGTCTACACCTGAATTCTTTATTGATTAAAAAGATTGATAATCCCTTTATTACTCATTCCCTAGTTTTGCACAACCAACACAGTTATATACATAAACTTTTTACCTCTGTAATTACCTTGTATCTAAGGCTCTGCAAACTGCCCCCTTATTTCAGTTCTTTTGACAGACATCCATTTTAGCCAATCAGAGCTGGCTCACCTGAACTCCACATGCGTGAGCACAGTGTTATCTATATGACACACATGAACTAACACCCTCTAGTGGTGAAAAACGGTCAACATGCGCTGAGAGAAGAGGCGGCCTTCAAGGGCTTAGAAATTAGCACATTAACCTCCTAGGTTTAGCTTTCAACTAAGAATACCAAGAGAACAAAGCAAAATTGGTGATAAAAGTAAATTGGAAAATTGTTAAAAATTACATTCTCTATCTGAATCATGAAAATTTATTTTGGACTAGACTGTCCCTTTAATCATGCAACAACAAAAAAATGGTTTTCATATCCCTTTAAGTAAGTGATTTAAAGAAGAGAATATCATTCACATTGAGAACTATTTATGAACACTCTTCCCCTCTGTAGGATGCACCTAATAAGCAATACTTGCACTGACTTTAGTAATAGGAAAATGCTACAGAAAATGAGAAGATGCAGTCGAGCCTCATTCACTGTAATATAAGATAAGTAGGTTTAAATACTTTAAGGGGCAACATTTTTAAGTCAGATATCAGAGCTTGTTCTTTGTTAGTATCATGCACATGTCATGTTGAATATGAGTAAGATTATCCAGCTGTCTGTTTAATACGGTATCTGTTCAAATATCTTTAACAACTTTCATTGTAGCCCTAGAGTTACCCAAATTATTAATTATATAATAAGTCACACAATTACAAGATTAAAAAAAAAATGTACATTATTGCCATAATTTAAATTCTTGCTCAATCATATAAAATAAAATGTGTTTAACCTTTTTGAATACAATTTTTTTTTTATCATATTTGAAGTTCAGGGTAAGGAGGTGTAGGAAATTATATGTCATATCTATTTATCTATCTATCTATTATCCATCTATCTATATTTTATCCATCTATCATTTATCTATCTATCTATCTATCTATCTTTATATCTATCATTTCTCTATCTAGCTATCATGTATCTAGCTATTTATCTAGCTATCATTTATCTATCTATCTAATTATCTTCTACATTTCTGTCTCTATCTTTCTAGTGAGTACATCAGATTTTAGTAACTTGAAAATTAAGTGTTGGTGATTTCTAAAGTGAATTAGGAATAAAGATCAAATAATTTGTCAAAGTTTAAAAACTGTTGATTAAATAGACAATATTTAATATTGTTGCCCCAATAATAAAATGCAGCAAAAATATTGAGTGTCTATTTAATAAACAAAATGTGACATTAACAACTCCTCAGCAACTTCTCCTGCACATTGGAATATTTACAGTATTTTTAAAGCATTATTAATAGTATTCATTGTTCCAACCAGATTTGCACCTCCTTAAAGGCATTATAAATCCCATACAATACGTCACCCGTTTGTGAATTGGCATAAGAGCTAGTTATTGCTTTAACAGATCAGTAGAGGGTGCTATAGATTTGTTCATTCTCCAGACCAAATTTTCATATGTCACCTGTCACTTGTTAACACCATGAAAAGAATAAGGTCACGGTTTAAAGAAAATATATAAATACAAGTCTCTGTACTTGCACTTGCAAACTTTTTATACACATGGGAACTGTCTTTGCATAATTTGAAATTCAACACTAGCACATGCTTCCTCTGCAACAGCTGAGTCAAGAAGATGGAAAAACTACAAGACATTGGATCATGAGTTATCCACTGAAAATGAACTCAGTGTGCTGGGAGTGAAATGTCACATTCTCAGAGATCCTGGAATTACTTAACAGTGTCAAATCAAACTACAGTCTATGTTCACATGATGCAAGCCTGTTTATCTATCAATACCTAAAATAAGAAAGCCTTATGTTTTATTTATAAGCACAGTGTGATGTAAGTAACCTTGGGATATATATGTCATTTGATCACTTCATTTCTAGTTAAATACCTGGTTCTAAGTAAGAGAGAAATCTTTATTCATCATGTTGTGTCATGGGCTGAGACACAAAACCGCCCACTTAGTTATTTACTGCACTATATCATTTCACGTAATCAAGCTGTCAAACCTTAACGTTTTGCTATTTCTATTTCAAACTGTTTTAAGTAACCTTTATGACTTAAAGCAGAAAACCACAATGCAGGTGAATGAGAAAATAAAGCTTTTTGGACAAATCTCTTATTATTAAAGAACCACGAAAATCCAAAATACATTTTCATGGATCAAATAGAGCACACAGTTTTACGAGACATTTTCAATTCACTTCTGTTAATAAATTTACTTTGTTATCTTGGCATCCTTTGTTGAAAAGCATACCTAGTAAGATTAGCAGCAGCAATGCACTTCTGGAAGCTAGCTGTTGATTAAAGAGACACCGCATAATAAATAGATTATTTTTTAATGTACATTCCTAGTTAGCAACCAACATTCAAGGGAGAGTCTAGTCAAAATTAAACTTTCATGAATCAGATAGGGCATGCAATTTTAAACAACCTTTCAATTCACTTTTTTGATCAAATTTGCTTTGTTCTCTTTGTATTCTTAGTTGAAAGGTAAACCTAGGTAGACTCATATGCTAATTTCTAAACCTTTGAAGGCCACCTGTTATCTGAATGCATTTGACAGTTTTTCACAACTAGAGGGCATTAGTCATGTGTGCCATATAGATAACATTATGCTCAAGCTCATGGAGTTACTTATGAGAGGTCACTGATTGGCTAAAATGCAAGTCTGTAAAAAGAACTGAAATAAGGGGACAGTCTGTAGATGCTTAGATACAAGGTAATCACAGAGGTACAAAGTACATTAATATAACTGCGTTGGTTATGCAAAACTGGGGAATGGGTAATTAAGGGATTATCTATCTTTTTAAACAATAACAATTGTGCAGTAGATTGTCCCTTTGAAGGAACGGTAAACACCTTATAATTACAAGACCCTTTAGTTGTGCTTCTATAGAATAACATATCAGACAAATCTTAACATTTTTAAAAACAAATTAAAATCCTTTTTATTGCAATTATTAATCAATAAAAATTGCTCAACTTTCAAAGCTAAATTATAGAAAAAGGGGGCAAAATAATTAATGAAAAAATATTGCAAAGTTGTTTCCTTATGCATAATTAAACATTTTATATACAAATCTCAAGGTATTTAATGCCTCTTTAAATTTTTTTAAAAAAAAGCAAATATCTTGTTCCCAAATTTTATGGGAAAGTTTCATTAGTGTCTTTAACTTTCTAATAATTTGCAAATATTTTAGGGCCAGGTGTTAGTATAGCCATAGTTTTAGTCCAATAATAAATATAGATGTTCAAGTATTTTGCATGTACTTTTGAGATTTATTTAGACAAAGCCACAGCCTTAACAGTTTGAATTGAAATTTAGCAGAGATAGAACTTTGCTTCTGGTGCTTTTTGAAAACATCCATTATTCTATATTTCCAGTTTTTTTCCATTAAAAAAAACAAATTATGAATATTTGGTAATGCATCTTTATAAAAATCTATTCTGCTTTTTTAAATGTTTATTTTTTTATTTTCTGTAGAAGTTATTTAAAACCTATGGGAATTTAATATTTTATATACAGTTGTTTATGCATAGTTTATTTTTTAGAAAACTGTGTGCGTTTTTTTTTTTATGGAACATGAACAATAATGATTATAAAACTATAATGTTTTCAGTTAACATGAACAATAGTGATATCTTTAATGGATAGATCTGTCTTGTGTATAGTTCCACTAAAGATTATACTCACCAAGATTACAAGTTTTGCGCTATACCGTGTGCGTAAATAATGCAAAAAAATGAGCAGTATCACACTTTCCATAGCACTGCCATTACAAGTTAATGAAAAACCTTCTCTTGTTGTGCGGTATGGTGAGATAAGCTCCATACCACACAAAATCCAAGGCCTTACTTTACGTACTCGTGCACAGTTTCCCTCATAGACATCAATGGGGAGAAAGTGTCAATTTTTTTTTTTTTTAGATTAGTGCTTTGGGCACTATTTTGTTTTTGTTTTTTTATAGGGGTATTAGATTAGGTTTAATTGTTATTTCTTTCATGTAATTGGCAAGAGTCCATGAGCTAGTGACTTATGGGATATACAATCCTACCAGGAGGGGCAAAGTTTCCCAAACCTCAAAATGCCTATAAATATACCCCTCACCACACCCACAATTCAGTTTTTACAAACTTTGCCTCCTATGGAGGTGGTGAAGTAAGTTTGTGCTTAGATTCTACATTGATATGCGCTTCTCAGCATTTTGAAGCCTGATTCCTCTCAGAGTACAGTGAATGTCAGAGGGATGTGAAGGGAGTATCACCTATTGAATGCAATGGTTTTCCTCACGGGAGATCTATTTTGTAGGTTCTCTGTTATCGGTCGTAGAGATTCATCTCCTACCTCCCTTTTCAGATCGACGATATACTCTCAATTTACCATTACCTCTACTGATAACTGTTTCAGTACTGGTTTGGCTATCTGCTATATGTGGATGGGTGTCTTTTGGTAAGTATGTTCTCATTACTTAAGAAACTCTAAGCTAAGGTTTGGTACTTTATGTATTTATATAAAGTTCTAAATATATATATTGTACTTATATTGCCATGATTCAGGTTTCAGTATATTTCCTTTTGCAGACTGTCAGTTTCATATTTGGGAAATGCATTTTTTAGGAAAAATATTTCTGACCTGGGGTATAGTCTTTTTTCAAAATGCCAAACTATATTGCGTAATTTTTGGCGCAAGATTTTTTTGGCGCGAAGTTACGCTATGCTGTTTGAATTTTTTTCCCCCATTAATGAAACTGACATATAAGGAAATTGATAATTTTGCTTTATATGTTGTTTTTTTCTCTTACATTTGCAAGATGTCTCAATCTGTTCCTGTCTCAGAAAACACTGTTAGAATCCTGCTGACTGATAACAGTTCTACCAAAGCTAAGTACATTTGTTGTAATTTTGTGGAGATTATATCTCCAGTTGTGGTTTGTAATAAGTTGTCATGATAAACTTTTACATGCAGAGAATATGTCCATCAGTAATAGTACATTGCCTGCTGCTGTTCTTTTAACATCTAATGTACAAGATATACCTGTGAATTTATAAGAATTTATTGCTGATTCTATTCAGAAGGCTTTGTTTGCCATCTCGCCTTTTAATAAATGTAAAGGTCTTTTAAAACTTCTCATAAAGTTGATGACATTTCAAATGACCGACAAGGCCTGGTACTTCTTTTTATTCCTTCTTTAAGGGTTTTAAAAATTGTATCCTTTGCCAGCAGTTAGATTGGGTTTTGGGAAAAAAATCCCCAAAGTTGGGGTTATCTCTACTCTTGCTAAACATACTACTATTCCTATGGAAGATAGTATTTCTTTTAACATCCTTTAGATAGGAAACTTGTATCTTATCTAAGGAAAGTTTTTTTATTTTCAGGTCTTTTTCTTAGGCCTGCAATTTCTTTGGCTGTTGTTGAAGCTGCTTCAACCTTTTGGTTGGAATCTTTAGCGCAACAAAGTATCGGATCATGATTTCTCTAGCATTGTTAACTTGATTCAACATGCTAATAATTTCATTTGTGATGCCATTTTTTGATACTATCAAAATTGATGTTAAATCTAGGTCTTTAGCTATTTTAGCTAAAAGAGCTTTGTGGCTTAAATCTTGGAATGCTGATATGACTTCTAAGTCGAAATTGCTATTTCTTTCCTTCCAAGGTAATACATTATTTGGTTCAACAGTTGGATTCAATAATTTCAATTGTCACTGGGGGGAAGGAAGTTTTTTTGCCTCAAGATTAAGATCTAAGGGTAAATTTAAAGCTTCTAACCATTTTTGTTCTTTAATAAGGAACAGAAATCTAATTCTTCCCCAAGGAATCTGCTTCCAATTGCAAGCCTTCTTCAAAACTGGAATAAATCCAAGCCATTTAAGAGATCATAGCCAGCCCCCAAGTCCGCATGAAGGTGCGGCTCTTATTCCAGCTCAGCTGGTAGGGGGCAGATTAAGTTTTTTCTAATATGTTTGGATCAATTCGGTCCAAAATCATTGGATTCAGAGAATTGCCTCTCAGGGGTACAGAATAGAATTCAGAGTAAGACCGCTTGTGAGAAGTTTTTTTCTCTCACCCATTCCAGCAAACCCAGTTAAGGCTCAGGCTTTCCTGAAGTGTGTTTCAGCCCTGCAGTTATCTGGGGTAATCATGCCAGTTCCATTTCAGGAACAGGGTTTGGGGTTTTATTCAAATCCATTCATTTGTCCCAAAGAAATAAAATTCATTCAGACCAGTTTTGGATCTAAAAATTTTAAATCGATATGTAAGAGTACCAATTTTCAAAATGGTGATTATAAGGTCTATTCTGCCTTTTGTTCAGCAAGGGCATTATATGCCCACAATATACTTACAGGATGCGTATCTTCATATTTTGATTCATCCAGATTGCTATCAGTTTCTGAGATTCTCTTTTTTAGACAAGCATTACCAATTGTTGCTCTTCCTTTTTGGCCTAGCGACAGCTCTAGGAATTTTTTCAAGGTTCTCGGTGTCCAACTCTCTGATATCAGAGAATGGGGTATTGTGGTGTTTCCTTATTTGGACAATATCTTGGTACTTGCTCAGTCTTTAAGTTCTGCAGAGTTTCACACAAATTAACTACTGTTGTTTCTTCATAGACATGGTTGGAGGATCAATTTACCAAAAAGTTCCTTGATTCCTCAGACAAGGGTCACCTTTTTAGGTTTCCAGATAGATTCAGTATCCATGACTCTGTCTTTAACAGTCAAGAGACAATTTAAATTGGTTTCAGCTTGTCGAAACCTTCAGTCTCTATTATTCCTTTCAGTAGCTACGGTATGTGCATGGAAGTTTTGTGTTTCATGACTGCAGCATCGGACGTACTTCCCTTTGCTCGTTTTCATGGGAGACCTCTCCAGCTTTGTATGCTGAATCAATGGTGCTGGGATTATACAAAGATATCACAATTAATATCCTTAAATCCCAATGTTAGATTATCTCTGACTTGGTGGTTAGATCACCATCATATAGTTCTAGGGGTCTCTTTGGTTCGTCCAACCTGGACTGTGATCACAACAGATGCAAGTCTTTTCAGGGTGAGGAGCTGTTTGGGGATGTCTGATAGCACAAGGGGTTTGGAAATCTCAAGAGGCGAGATTACCAATCAATATTTTGGAACTCCGTGCAATTTTCAGGGTTCTTTAGGCTTGGCCTCTGTTAAAGAGAGAACTGTTCATTTGTTCTCAGACAGACAATTTCACAGCTGTGGCATATGTCAATCATCAGGGTGGGACTCAGTCCCCTAGCTATAAAGAAGTATCTTGAATACTTTCTTGGGTGGAATCCAGCTCTTGTCTATTTTCTGTGGTACATATCCCAGGTGTAGACAATTGGGTAGTGGATTATCTCAGCCGTCAAACTTTACATCCGGGGGAGTGGTCTCTCCATCCAAATGTGTTTTCGAAGATTGTTCAGATGTGGGATCTTCCAGAAATAGATCTGATGGCTTCTCATCTAAACAAGAAACTTCCCAGGTACCTGTCCAGGTCCAGGGTTCTTCAGGCAGAAGCAGTGGATGCGTTGACAATTCCTTGGTGTTGCCAACCTGCTTATATTTTTCCACCTCTAGTTCTTCTTCCAAGAGTGATATCCAAAATCATCATGGAACAGTCATTGTATTGCTGGTAGCTCCAGCATGGCCTCACAGGTTTTGCTATGCGGATTTTGTTCTGATGTCCAGTTGCCAACCTTGGCCTCTTCCATCAGGATTTCAAATCCTTAAATTTGAAGGTATGGAAATTGAACGCCTAGTGCTTAGTCATAGAGGTTTTTCTGACTCAGTGATTAATACTATGTTACAGGCTCGTAAATCTGTTTCTAGGAAGATTTATTATTGAGTTTGGAAGACTTATATTAATAGTTTTTTTTCTCATAAATTAGTTTGACATTCTTTTAGAATTCCTAGAATTTTGCAGTTTCTTCAGGATGGTTTGGATAAGGTTTTGTCTGCAAGTTCCGTGAAGGGACAAATCTCTGCTCTTTCTGTCTTATTTCTCAGAAAGATTGCTTAAGCTTCCTGATATTCACTGTTTTGTACAGGCTTTGGTTTGTATCAAGCCTGTCATTAATTCATTCTCTCCTCCTTGGAGTCTTAATTTGGTTTTGAAGGCTTTACAGGTGCCTTCATTTGAGCCAATGCATTCTTTGGACATTAAACTATTTTCTTGGAAAGTTTTGTTCCTTTTGGCCATCTCTTCTGTTAGAAGAGTTTCTGATTTATCTGCTCTTTCTTGTGAATCTCCTTTTCTGATTTTTCATCAGGATTAGGTGGTTTTGCGGACTTCAATTAAATTCTTACCTAGGGTTGTGAATTCTAACAACATTAATAGTGAAATTGTTGTCCTTTCCTTGTGTCCTAATCCTAAGAATTCTTTGGAGAAATCCTTACATTCTTTGGATGTGGTAAGAGTTTGAAATATTATGTTGAAGCTACTAAAGATTTCAGGAAGACTTCTAGTCTATTTTTTAGCTTTTCTGGTTCTAGGAAAGGTCAGAAGGCTTCTACCGTTTCCTTGGCTTTGTGGTTAAGCTTTTTGATTCATTCATCTTATTTGGGATTGGGTTAAGCCCCGTCTCAGAGAATTACAGCTCATTCTATTAGATCAGTCTCCACTTTGTGGGCTTTCAAGAATGAAGCATCAGTTGATCAGATTTGCAAAGCCGCAACCTGGTTTTCTTTGCATATATTTACTAAATTCTACCGTTTTGATGTATTCGATTATTCAGAAGCAGTTTTTGGTAGAAAAGTTTTTCAGGCAGCTGTTTCAGTTTGATTCTTCTGCTTATGTTTTAAGTTTTTTATTTTCATGAGAATAAACTTATATTTTGGGTTGTGGGTTCATTTTTCAGCGAAAAATGGCTGTTTTTATTTTTATCCCTCCCTCTCTAGTGACTCAGATATTGCTATCCCATACGTCACTAGCTCATGGACTCTTGCCAATTACATGAAAGAAAACATAATTTATGTAAGAACTTACCTGATAAATTAATTTCTTTCATATTGGCAAGAGTCCATGAGGCCCACCCTTTTTATGGTGGTTATGATTTTTTTGTTTAAAGCACAATTATTTCCAAATTCCTATGTTGATGTTTTTTACTCCTTTCTTTATCACCCCACTACTTGGCTATTCATTAAACTGAATTGTGGGTGTGGTGAGGGGTGTATTTATAGGCATTTTGAGGTTTGGGAAACTTTGCCCCTCCTGGTAGGATTGTATATCCCATACGTCCCTAGCTCATGGACTCTTGCCAATATGAAAGAAATGAAGTTATCAGGTAAGTTCTTACATAAATTTAGTTTTTTTTGTATATTTTTGTTTATTATTTTTTGCAATTTTAGAGATTTTATTTTTTTGTAATGTAATTTTTTTTCGAAGTTTTATGATTTTTTTAATTTGTAATTTAGCTTTTTTATTTTTCGTTAATTTTATTGTTTTAAAATAGTAATGTTAGGTTACTGTATAATTTAAAATTAGTTTTTTTATTTCACAGGTACGTTTTTATTTATTTAAAGATAGTTATATTGTAAATTTAATTTAAAATTAGGGGGGTATTAGGTTTACGGGTTAATAGTTTAATTTAGTGTGTTGCGATGTGGGGAGCCAGCGGTTTAGAGGTTAATAGGTAGTTTATGGGTGTAACATTTTAGTTATGATTTTTCTGAAACATTTTTGTTTTCGCAAAATCAATAACTACTGGTCTCAGATCGCGTTATGGATCACAGCGGTATAGGCTATAACGCTAGCATTATAGCCGGTCCGCAGAACCTGTAATACAGCTGTATGGAAATTCCGCACTTAAACATAATTTTTTGAGTGCGGAATGGATCGTTGGGTTACAGGCTATAATGCTTGTGGTATAGCTATACCACCGCAACTTGTAATACGGGAGACCTGCCATTCCACACGTAATGGCCAATTTTTCAGCGATATAGCCATGCCGCACTATACCGCAAAATGTGTAATCTTGGTGACTGTGAGCAGTAGTGATTTCAAAAAATTCAAATCAATATCACATCTCAAACATTACAGATTTTAAAGAGATTTGTAACCAACTCTGGTCACAACCATAAGTTACAAGATCAGCTCCATTATAAACAATGGGGCCACATGTGTTTTACTGGCATTAAAAAATCATGTTCAAAAGCTTAAAATAAAATAAACAAATTCAAATGAAAACAACGTCCCTTTTTTAAAAGATGAAATACTTTGCAAGGGAAGTTATTCGTATTCCACATAAGACATTTGCACAAAACTATTTTTTGTTTTGGTCTAATCATTTGTCACTAAAAAAAAATGTTTTGCAGTATATCTGCAAGCAAAATTCTGCCAAATGCTATTTCCTCTGGGTAATGTCTATATGGCAACATAAGAGCAAATATTTGTTTATTTTCTGAGCATTTCTATTTTTTTTTGCCCCTCTCCCCCTGGAAAAAAACACATGATGTGTTTGAAGCAAATGTGTGTTGAATTTTGAGTTACAAACCTAACATTTTTTGTTTTGTTTTTAAATGTGCATTTATTCCTGTTTGCCTTTAAAGGACAGTAAATTCAAAAGTAAACTTCTTGATTTAGAAAGAGCATGCAATTTAAAAAAAAAAAATCAATTTATTTCTGTTATCAAATGTGCATTGTTCTCTAGGTATCATTTGTTGAAAAGTATACTGTTATGGGTAGATTCAGGAGCAGCAATGCACTAGAAGGAGCTAGTTACTGATTGGTGTCTTTGGCCATTGGCCCACCCAATGTGTTCCACTAGCTCCCAGTAGTGCATTGGTGCTCCAACAAAGGATACCAAGAGAATGAAGAACATTTGATAATAGAAGTAAATGGTACCATTGTTTAATATGGTATGTTTTACCTGAATTATGAAAGAAACATTTTGGGTTTCATGTCCCTAATGCAGATACCTACAATAGTTATTCCATTCAAAACCAGCTGCTAAAAAAGTAATATTACCTAGATATGTTCCTTTTTTGTTTTTTTGACAATAATCAACAATATGAGGAGTTTAGGAAATGCTGCACTGCACATTTTATTGCAGGATTTTGGAGGACATATAACAGATACACCTCTATTTTTTCCTTTTTTATTTATTTATTTGTTTATTTTTTTGCTATATTATCATATTTATACCTGAGCACTGTGTAAATCCGACATAGAGGCCGATTTTTGTAGCTGCGAATGCATGGGTTTCCGTGCGAGCCTTCAGGCTCGCCAGAAACATAAGTTAAGAAACCCTCTGAGGCGGTGGACAGCAATCATCCTGATCAGATACAATCAGGATGATTGACACCCCCTGCTAGCGGCCAATTGGCCATTGCACAAGCATTTCACTAAAAAATGCTTGTGCAATGATAAATGCCGACAGCATACGCTGTCTGCATTTATGTGGGGCGGACATGCACATTAATAAATCGGCTCCATAAAGTAAAAATAAAGTTCAGGTGACATACAACTGTTGGTGAACTTTTGTGCATAGAAATGTGTATTATGTAACAGAATCATGCCCGTTTCATATATTCTTTTTAATAAACTGTGTTCAAAAAAAATATTTAGTGAACAGAACTTTATTACTTCATGATGAGGAAAAAAGTTAGTCATTCATGTGTGATACAAATATAATTTTTTTGGAGTTATTCAAATAATGTGACTACTGCTATTCTAAAGAACATGACAGCCATAATTAGACTTTCACAGTTCAGAGAGCATGTACAATTTGAATAGACTTTATAACTTGCTCCTATTAGCAATGTGGCTTTGTTCTTTTAGGTATCCTTTTTGGAAAGCATACATAGGGCTCGATTTATCAAGCTATGGCGGACAGGGGTGTGCATATGCGCCCCTGTCTGCCCCAGCTTGCCTCTGGCTGGCAGCAATCTGCTGGCGGTATTCAGCATTGCACGCGAGCGCTAATTTGTGCTCACGTGCAACACCACTCCCTGGCTGTGCATAGCCAACCACATGCGGGTTGGAGCTGTCAATCTCCCTTGTCGGACGAGACTGGAGAGATTGAAATTCTCCACCTAAGAGGATGAGAAGAGGCTAGGAAGCAGCGGTCTGATGACAACTGCTTGATAAATCCTGACTGCAGGTTCTCTTGTGAGAACCTGCAGTCGTAGCAATGCGAAGGGCTTGATAAATCAAAGCCATAGTAGCAGCAATGTACAACTGGGAGCTATCTGCTTTTGAAAGTAATATTATGTCTAGCGAATATCTGCATGTCTGAGGGTGCTCTGAAGGTGTGCTAAGCCAAAGGTCAAATAATCATGTTTATATCTTCACTTACTATTAAACTGGGGTTTTCTTTTGAAATATAAGTTTAAACATTGCACACAGTTATACATATACACATATAAACAGTATATACAGTATACCCCTACAAATATACACACATACATATGCACACACACACACACATATGTATATATATACACACAGTATATATACACAGTATATATATATATATATATATATATATATATATATACAGTATATATACTCTATATCTATATATACACACACACACAAATATACTATACACACACATATACATACAATATATATACACATATACATATGCACACATACAAATATACAAACATATACACACAAAGTGAAAAAGTATAGTAATAAAATAATAAGTGTTGTAAAAATCAAACAGTGAAAAAGCGAAACAAAAAATTATAATATACAACACCGTGCACTAAACTGTTTGTGGATGGAATATCCTAATGTCCTGGGAAGATCTTCTATGTACCTCAAAGAGAGACTGCAGTGCATTATGTGGCATTTATAACCCTAAAGATGCTATAGTCTGCATAGTGATTGCTTGATATGTGTAGGAGCTCAATTATACCTGTCCCTGATTGGCCACAGAAAATAAAATAACATAAACAACACTCAAATAGAAATCTTCAAAAATGTGTTCTGACTTATAGAATTTATATTGTACTCTTCCTTATAACTTCCTCTCCTATTCTTTATATTGCGTCTCATTAATAAGGAATTAATCATCTCATTGTTAAGGAAGCCAGTTGTCATCTGCATTATATGCTCTTAGTCTATTCACTAAAAGTTCTAGAGTTGATGTTTGTATCATGTTTAGTCGGACAGACACTCTTCTTATCTGTAAAGTAATATTTTATCACCTATTTAAAGTTTTAGGAAAACTGGTGCTAAAACTGGATCCCTAATTGAAATATTAGACTGTGCTAATCTGATGTGAATTTCACAAGGGTATTGCAAAATACGCATACATGGTAACCCTGCAGAAAACTCACGCTTAATGCAAGTACTTCTCAAACTTATAAAATACTTATTAGACTGTGAAGGTGTTAGACTCATATTGTGTGTGTTTAAGAAAAAGAGATCTGTAAAAACATAATGGGCTAGATTACAAGTGGAGTGCTAATTATTGCGCACACGCAAACAGGACAATTTGTCCGTTTGCGGGCACGCAATAATAATAATCAGCTATTAAAAGTGGCTGGTTATTGCTAACACGAGCTCATGTCCACCAAATGCTCCCAAACTTAATTGCTAGTTTCCTTTTTCTTTTTTTTTTTAATGTACAATTTAAAAAAACAAACAAACAAACAAACAAACAAAAAAAAAAACGAGAACTGTACATAGCAGTTTTTGGGGGCTATAGGGTGTTAGAAGAAAAACGGCACTGAAAAGTACCTTTACATATATATACACATTGGACCCCTTTCCACTCAAGTAATTCTAAACAATAAAAATTATTTGTATTCAATTGTAATATTTAATAATGTTTTTACGGTGTATTTACTGTAAATATTTTACATTTCAAAATTCTTCACATAGTAGAAAATGTCTTTTTAAATTAATATTTCTATATACCGGTACATATATATATTTGTATATCTATACCTGCTAAGCTTGAGTCCATAGAATTAGAAACTCAGATTCCACTTCAGCTGATTTCTACATAAAAGTTCAGTTAGTTTCATGCATATTTTTGGTTGATTTAATAAAGACCACCTTTTCTCCAACTCTGTGTCTTGCTGATTTTTGTTATCATGTGTTGGGAGTGAGTGCTTGATTTGGATTAGGCAGCTGAAGGAGAATGAGTGAGTTTAATCCTTAAAGGGACATTCTACTATAGAATTATAATCCTTTTATTACCTATTGCCATATACTTGAATGTGAAACAGCAACACAAAGTTTCTATCCTGTGCAGGTTAAGACAGGAACTCTGCCAAATCCCTCAATCACATAAATACCACAACAAGTGTCCACAGCGCTGGTATATTATATATCCTTTATTTTGTCACACAGACATCACATCACAAAGCGGCATGAGTAAGGGGTGTTACCCGAAATGTCGCTTTGTGATGTGATGTCTGTGTGACAAAATAAAGGATATACCAGCGCTGTGGACCACTTGTTGTGGTATTTATTACCTATTGCCCAGTTTTGCATAACAAACACAGTTATATTAATATCTAAGCCTCTGCAGACAGCCCCTTATGTCAGACCTTTTGACAGACTTGTATTTTAGCCAATAAAATGTTTTCTAAATGGCACACACGAACTAGCAATGTCAAAATACACTGGGATAAGAAGCAGCCTTTAAAAGCTTAGAAATAAGCATATGAGTCTACCTAGGTTTAGCTTTCAACAAAGAATACAAAGAGAACAAAGCACATTTGATTATAAAAGTAAATTGGGAATTTGTATAAAATTGCATGCCCTATCTGAATCATGGAAGTTTACTTTTGACTAGACTGCCCCTTTAATGCTGGGAACACCCCTTTGCAAGATAACTGTTCTCAAGGTGAAAACTGCCTATAAATAGTGCAGTATACACACATTGTATATAATAAACAATTCAGCTTAACATAAAAAAAACACTTATAACAAACGTGTACAGGATAGACGGCTGGGTATAGTAAGTATCCAAAATGTCAACTTTAGTTGTCTGTTATTAAAAAAAAAAAAATCAACAAATAGACAACAATATCAAGCACTTAAGCAGGTGATATACTGGAAAAATAAAAAAATAGTTTGGTACAATAGAGCTTTTTGATTAAAAACATGCATAAAACAAGTAACTTTAGGTAACATTGATAATGATGTCTAAGATTTACACTTAAAGGGACACTGAACCCAAATTTTTTCTTTTGTGATTCAGATAGAGCATGCAATTTTAAGCAACTTTCTAATTTACTCCTATTATCAATGTTTCTTCGTTCTCTTGCTATCTTTATTTGAAAAAGAAGGCATCTAAGCTTTTTTCTTTGTTCAGAACTCTGGACAGCAGTTTTTGATTGGTGGATCAATTTATCCACCAATCAGCAAGCGGCATCTAAACTTACATTCTTGCATTTCAAATAAAGATATCAAGAGAATAAAGAAAATTTGCTAATAGGAGTAAATTAGAATGTTGCTTAAAATTGCATGCTCTATCTGAATCACGAAAGAAAAAAATTTGGGTTCAGTGTCCCTTTAAAGTAGGAAAAATACTTTCCTTAAACCTTTCTTGTCACATTGCTTTATGGAGAAATACCAGTATCACGTGTAAGTAAACAGTAACAAGGATACATTTATTTATAGATTTTGCTATTTCTTTTAACCAGTTAAGAAGGTATCACATTTCCTTTTTTTCCTATGAGTGGTTCATGAAACGTCAGTGTTAAAGGGACAGAATTAACCTATTTTTCATATAACTGCATGCAATAGACACTACTATAAAGAAAAATATGCCCTGATATTGATCTAAAAATCCAATATAAAACCTTTTAAAAACTTACTTAGAAACTCCCAGTTTAGCACTGTTGATGAGGTTAGGCTGGGAAACCCCCTGAAAAGGGCTGAGAAAGCAGGAAGAGTTGACACTCCCCTGCATGTGAAAAGACCCCTTACACAGACAGGAGCAAGCAGGAGTCTGTAGACTTGGGTCTATATCTGATACTTTGGGTCTTGGTTTGGACAAAAAAGGGACAGGCAAAACTTGTCTTTGGACATTCTTGTCCTTTAAAGATCCAGCATACTGTTTTAAAGGGACACTCAAGTAAAATTTTCATGATTCGGATAGAGCAGCGATTTTAAATAACTTTCCAAATTAATTCCATTAACAAAATGTGCACAGTCTTTTTATATTTACACTTTTTGGGTCACCAACTCCTACTGAGCATGTGCAAGAATTCACAGAATATCCTGTCACATGATACAGGGGGAATAATCAACCGCTATGTGCACCAATCAGAAGCCTGCAAGATAGGAGTGTTCATGAGTTGTCAAGCTCAGATTTGATCCTCAGCTTTAATAAATTGTTAAAAGAAAAAAAAAGTTCTCCGTCTCGCCTAATGTTATGTAACTGTAATGAGGTAACTTAATCACATTGTAAGGTTTTTGTTAGGACAGAGAACAGATCTAGACATGGACTTGTGGTTGGTGAGAATGAATTTGAAAGTCAAGGCACAGTGCCAAGGGAATGTGACCTCTTGTATACGTCTAAGTGGTTTATTTATGAAAATCCTCGGCTGCAAAACATGTGCAAAAATGGTACCAAGTAATCTTGGCTCAGATTCAGCAAGATAGGTTGGTAATTATATTTGAAAATCTCCCAGCTGTAGAATAAACTAAAAGCAACTGCTATGAAAAAGCTCACAAACTCTGTATTGACACAGTGAGACCGCAGCCATTGCTGGGAAAACGTTCTTAGTTAAATCTGGTATACTTTATTTGCACCTGTTTTGCTAAAACATTAACACATTTAAATCCCTTGTTTGTTTTTAACTATTTTTCTACCAGTAAGAAATAAAGACTTAAATATATACAGCAAAATTAAAATTGTTTAATAAAAAAAAAAAATCACATTATAAAAATATTAATATCTACTTATTTGTTTGTTTCAAGCTTGATTTGTGCTAGGATAACCAACTCTCAATTTTTAATAAAATATAAATAGTGGGATTTGAAATGGGCTTTGTTGATTTAAAATACCATTAGCTACTGATTATGAAAATACTGTTAAAGGGACAGTCTAGGCCAAAATAAACTTTCATGATTCAGATAGAGCATGTAATTTTAAACAATTTTCCAATTTACTTTTATCCCCAATTTTGCTTTGTTCTCTTGGTATTCTTAGTTGAAAGCTTGACCTAGGAGGTTCATATGCTAATTTCTTAGACCTTGAAGCCCACCTCTTTCAGATTGCATTTTAACAGTTTTTCACCACTAGAGGGTGTTAGTTCACATATTTCATATAGATAACACTGTGCTCGTGCACGTGAAGTAATCTGGGAGCAGGCACTGATTGGCTAGACTGCAAGTCTGTCAAAAGAACTGAAAAAGGGGCAGTTTACAGAGGCTTAGATACAAGATAATCACAGAGGTTAAAAGTATATTATCATAACTGTGTTGGTTATGCAAAACTGGGAAATGGGTAATAAAGGGATTATCTATCTTTTAAAAAAATTAAAATTCTGGTGTAGACTGTCCCTTTAAAGGTGTTGATGGTCACGTGGCCTTGCTTTTGAACCACCCATTTGTAGCATGTAACACCTTAACAGGAGTACATAACAAAAATGCATTTAATGATTAATTATGGCACTGTTGTCTAATTTTGACATTCCTCTAATGTATTTTAAGGAAAAATGTGTAATTAAGCAGTTGCCCATGGGTGTCTTTCATTGCTATCTGCTGCCACATTACAAAGAATATGACAAGGTTTTTTACATCCCATCTGACAAACTTTAGATAATCCGTCCTACAGTGTTTTAAGAAAGATATGTTTGACATAAACACATGATAGTGGCAATATTGCAAGAAGTAAATCATGTTGAAAAAAAAATATGGGAAGAAATGAGAAATCTTTACCTATGGGAGTTAGTTTTCTATCCATGCTCTCTCAATATTACTTTTATCTCATCATAGTTACACATTCAGTAAGCAATACATAAATACATATATACACATACATATATACATATGAATCAAAAAGAGAGAATCAGCACTTACTAGTCTTTTAAAAAGAATTAAGAATTTATTCAGTGACGTATTGGGGACATAGCTCCTCTTCTTCAGACTTGAATAGTGACTAGATAGACAGATAGTTTGTTTAAAATACTGATTGATTTGATTGTAAAGATGTTATACAAAAATGCATTTAAATGATTTTAAATGCATTAAATGATTTTACTGTAACTTGCCTATCAGTATATCTTTAGTCACTGCAAAGGATTTAAAGGGACACTGAACCCAAATTTGTCTTTCATGATTCAGATAGAGCATGCAATTTTAAGCAACTTTCTAATTTACTCCTATTATCATTTTTTCTTTATTCTCTTGGTATCTTTATTTGAAAAGCAATAATGTAAGTTTAGATGCCGGCCCATTTTTGGTGAACAACCTGGGTTGTTCTTGCTGATTGGTGGATACATTCAGCCATCAATCAGAAAGTGTTGCCCAGGGTCTGAACCAAAAAAGAGCTTAGATGCCTTCTTTTTCAAATAAAGATAGCAAGAGAACAAAGAAAAAATGATAATAGGAGTAAATTAAAAAGTTGCTTAAAATTACATGCTCTATCTGAATCACAAATCATGCTCTATCTGAAAAATCTGGGTTCAGTGTTCCTTTAAACAAACAGTTAAAGATAGCATCCAAGCAGCAACGCACAACCTACCCTGAGCTGAACATAACTAGTGAAGCAATTACCAGCTGCTTATGTGCATAACTGCCAAACATTAATATCTACTGTATGGCAGAGAATCCTTTTTCCTGGCATAAATGTTTTCATACATTTAAAACATTTTTTATACAAAATATTATACAAATGCAATATCTTCTTGTATCTACTGATAATTTAAAGGAACAGAACACCTGTCATGCTTTGTATTCTCTTTGGGTGTGTGTACCTGTGTTTTTAAAATGATTTTTTTATATATATATTTATAAAATCTTCAAGTTCTTTATCCAAATACTGGTCTTTTCAATCCTCTTTTTGCGTTAAGATAGAAGCCATAAATTCCAAATGTATCTGAGATAGCTCACTGAGAAATAAATAGAATTAATTATGTCTTATCTTTAATTATGATCTTGTAGAGATAATAATGTACCTGAAAGAGCTTATGACTATTAATGTTATTTTTGGATCATCCAAATATAAAAAAAATACTATTAAAACTTTTGTTCTTTTTTTGTTTTTACCCGGAAGGGTCTGTCTTCTGATTAAAATCATATTGTTAAAGGGACAGTCTAGTCAAAATTAAACTTTCATGATTCAGATAGGGCATGTAATTTTAAACAACTTTCCAATTTACTTCTATTATCTAATTTGCTAAATTCTTTAGATATCCTTTGTTGAAGAAATAGCAATGCACATGTGTGAGCCAATCACACGAGGCCTCTATGTGCAGCAACCAATAAGCAGCTACTGAGCATATCTAGATATGCTTTTCAGCAAGTGATATCAATAGAATGAAGTAAATTAGATAATAGAAGTAAATTAGAAAGTTGTTTAAAATGACATGCTCTTTCTAAATCACCAAAGAAAAAATGTGGGTTTCATGTACCTTTAAGTTCCTGGGGTATTAAATGGATATACGTATAGTATAAGCCAGTGATGGCCAATTAGCAGACTGGGTGCCACTTGTGGCTGAGGCCCCAGGGAAAAAAGTACCATGAATGTGCGCTATATTTTTTCTCTGCAGGGGAAAATACCATGCAGAGGGCAACCCGCAACCTTAAGTTGGACCTTTGTTACTGGACATTTTTAAGAAATGAATTAAATAAATTTGTATGTGGCCCTTAAGACAGTGTGCTCACTGAGCTAGTGGTGCCTTTTATAATAAATACTGAGCCATTGCCTGTTAGTTACACAAGTTACCTGTGTAATCTAATTTACTCAACAAATTGCAGGATGGTGCAGAATGACCAGTAATAATACATTTTGGGCCAGATTACAAGTGGAGCGGTATGTAACGCTCCCGCTCACACGCTAACTCCACTAGAAGTAAGATTTTTGCACGCTTTGGGTAGTGCTCGTATTACAAGTTAAAGGTAAAATGTTTCCGCACGAGCGCTAACCTGATGCACTAAAAAAAACAAACTTAGGAAATCACACGCACGTTAATGTATTCCCCCCATAGAAGTCAATGAAGCAAAAAAGAGGAAAAAACACCATACTTGCACACAAACACGGTCGCATATACTCAAGTGTGCTAACCTGACATGAATATTTCACATTCGAATATTCTTCACATAGCGTATATATATATATATATATATATATTTTTTTTTTTTTTGCACAAATATATATTTATACCTATATATAGATGCTTATATATAGGTATAGATATATACAGATATATATAGGAGTATCTATTTAAAAATACATAGAACATGTTCTGTGCAGAAGATTGAAATTTGAAATATTCACAGTAAATACACAGTGTAACACTTTTTAAAAAAATGAATATTGCATAAATAGGCTTTTACATAAATTTGCATAATTTGCTTTTATATATTATGAATATATGCATGTACATATGTATTTATATGTGTGTTTACTATGTATTTACAGACATATATACACATATAAATACATGAATACATATGTATACATATATAGACATACTGTATATAAGTGCATTGGTGTCCTTTGCCGTCAAGTAGTTGAAAAATGTAAAATCATATATATGCAATATTCATTTTTGATAAAGTGTTTCACTTTGTATTTAGGGGAATATGCTCTATGTATTTTTAAATATATATATATATATATATATATATATATATATATATATATATATATATATATATATATACACAGTATGTGTGCATTTATGAATAAATAGAACATATTGTGTTGAAGAAATATTCATATTTTCATGTCAGGTTAGCACACTTGACAAAATGTGATTGGGTTTGCGCTCTCGTCGGGTTTGCACATGAGCAATAACTTTTTACTTTCAACTTGTAATACTTCTAGCACACCACTTGTAATCTGGCCCAATATTGGAAAACTCATCATATGATAAACAGAAATAAAAAAAAAAGTTTGTGTAATTTACTATGACGTACATAGTAATTAGAAGTACAAAAGTAATTATTTCCTAAATATTTTTTCCACTTTTCTTGGTTAATGACTTCTATGAAGGAATGTGTTAACACGGTCGTAATATTCTAACTTCAACTTTTTGTGAGCAAAAACTTGTGCAAAAACTTTTACTACCTGTCCCGGGCAAAAATCCTACGTTCTAGTGGAGTAAACGCGTAATCGGGAGCACAAAATACTTCTCCACTCATAATCATAGTATAAAACCTATTATGCTTGGATCTTCAGACAATGGCTGTATAAGGTTAATACAAGTTTGGAAGAGCTAATAAGTCCAGTAACCAGTCAGATTATATAGACCTATGTCTATGTTGGAGAAGGTTTACCTAGACGCACTTTCCACCGCAATCCACTTTTTTCTCCCTTACACCCTCTTACAAGGTCTATATCATCTGACTGGTCACTGGACTTATTAGCTTTTCCGAACTTTTACTAACCTTATACATCGATTGGGGCATATTTATCAAGCTCTGTATGGAGCTTGAGGCCCCTTGTTTCCGACGAGCCTTCATAACTGCTACATAACCTGTCCACCTGCTCTGAGGCGGCGGACAGAAATCAACCCGATCGAATACTATTGGGTTGATTGACAACCCCTACCCGAATCTGAAGGTGGCAGCATTGCACCAGCAGTTTACAAGAACTGCTGGTGCAATGATAAATGCTGACAGAGTATGCTGTCAGCATTTATCGATGTGCAGCGGACATGATACCCTACTTCGTATCATGTCCGCTCGCACATTTGATAAATATACCCCATTGTCTGAAGATCCAACCATAATAGGTTTTATACTGTCTACCATGAACTCATGGCCATTTAGGATTATATGTTAGTTACCACCGGTGGTATTATGTTTTATTTTAAGCATTGTTATTTTAATAAATTTCTTTATATTTTATGTGCATTTGAATCCTTCAATAATACCTCCGCTTAGCAGCTTGTTTTAGCCTGCCTTATACTCTGTTTTTAGAATACAATAGAGTTTGCCATATTTGGATATTTCTGCAAAGTAAAGTAATTTCCTTAAAAAAACAAACAAAAACAAGATATAATTTGTGAGGGTACAACACAGAAATACCAGCTCTGAAATGGCTTAGAACTGAAGGGGTTAAATGAAATAAATTCTTGATGTATAAATGATAATTGTAGCAGGTTAAGATAACATAATAAGCAATTTTATGAAAGATTTAAAGTGACATGAAACCTACATTTTTTCTTTCATGATTCAGATCGAGCATGGAATTTTAAACAACTTTCTAATTTACTTCTATTTTTACATTTTGAGCTAGATTACGAGTGGAGCGTTAACTTCTCTCATAGACTTCAATGTAGTTAAAAAAAACTAACACCCATATTCACGTGCTAACCCAACATCAATTATGAATATTTCAAATGCCAATGTACTTCACTTAGAAGAATATGTTCTATATATTCTTAAATTAATATTTCTATATAAATGATGATGATTTTTTGGTAAACTGTATATCTATACCGATATAGCTATTATATAGAAATATCTATTTAAAAATATTTTGGAATACTTTCTATTATGTGAAGACTATTGGGATGTAAAACATTTACACTACATACACAGTTAAACACATTATATATATATATATATATATATATATATATATATATATATATATATATATATATATATATATACATATATATATATATATATATATATATATATATATATATATATATATATATATTTATATATATACCAGGTGTCCCTCGGTTTACAACGGTTCAATTTGCACCATTTTAGAATAACAACCTTTTTTCCAGTCATGTGACTGCTATTGAAAAGCATTGAGAAGCAGTGCATTGATTAAAATAGCCAGTAGGTGGAGCTGTCCGCTTGTGTTGCAGCAAAGCCAAGCAAGCTGAAATTAATCAGTTTAACCATACCTGAGCTATCGAGCAGATTTCAAAGGAACAAGATCTTCCTGTCTATAAATCAGTCCAGATTGGAATGCATAGAAAGAACTGTTTGCAGAAAAATGCAAGTGAAGTCTGTGTTGTGTGGTTATTTTATTAGGTTTATAATGCTGTTTAGCAAATGTTTTTGCTCATTTAACTTAGTTTAATTATATATTCTGTGTTGTGTGATTATTTTATTAGGTTTATAATGCTGTTTAGCATTTAAAGTCTTCATTTCAAAGCTTTAAAAATAATGTATTAGGTGTTACTTATGACAATTTTGAGAGGGGCCTGGAACCTAACTCCCTCACTTCCCATTGACTTACATTATAAACTGGGTTTCAATTTACAACGGTTTTGATTTACAACCATTCCTTCTGGAACCTAACCCCAGCGTAAACTGAGGGCTACCTGCATATATATATATATATATATATATATATATATATATATATATATATATATATATATATATATATATATATATATATATATATATATATATATATATATATATATATATATATATATATATACACACACATATATATAGTGAATAAAAAAATATTTTTTACGTTAAACATAAATATTTCACATTCCAATGTTCTTCACTTACAGGATGTCTTATTTTGTAAATACTGTACATATTTTTATATCTATCTATCTATCTATCTATCTATCTATCTATCTATCTATCTATCTATCTATCTATCTATCTATCTGTCTGTCTGTCTGTCTGTCTGTCTGTCTGTCTGTCTATCTATCTATCTATCTATCTATCTATCTATCTATCTATCTATCTATCTATATCTATATATATATATATATATATATATATATATAGACCTGTTTACGTATTCCTATAGAGATATAGGTATAGATATGTATTGTACATGAACAATATCAGATATATATATACAAATATATTTAATAATAAAATGTACATTAGGAATGTAAAATATGCGTAACATGCATCAGGATTAGCAATTTAGTACTAACAAGGTCGGGTTAGCCCACATGAGGAATGCTATCTTCAATGACCGTTATTGAAATATTAAATATAAAATAGTTTTAAAAATGTAATTAAAATTACTTTAAATTATTATACATAAAATATATAGATATATTCTGTGGATTATTTAAAATATTTGACAGTATAACCAGAGCTCTGAAGTCATGCTAACCTGACGCACGTTAAATTAAATTGAGCTAAAGGTAATGCTCTTACTTTCAACACGTAATACACCTGCTATTTCTGTCGCAGGCAAAAAGCCGCAAAATACCCATTATCGCTTGCGCACTACTCAAGTGGAAACCTGATTGGAAATACTCAAGTGCACTAACCCGACACAAAATGATGTATATTTATTCACATAGCAGAATATGTTTCTTAAAGTTGTGTTCTCTGTCTGAATCACAAAATACTTTTTTGTGTTTCATATCCCTTTAGCAGTAACATAAAGTTTCCATATATTCCAGATCCATAATAACATAAAAACACACTTTTTTTTGAAATTCAACTGCCTGTATTCAAATATTTAGTTGCATCAATGTTTCCATTTTAAGGCAATGTAAATATTTTTTCCAGTATTGTGAGATAAATGTAAAGATTAAAAATAAAAAAAAACCACATAGGCCAAGTTGAATAGAATGTTGCAGTTACCCTAAATAAGATGTATCATTGGAGTATTTCAGCTTTATTGTATAGGTGGAATGATACTGTACTGATCTGACATATGTAGTCAATCAGAGCTTTGTTTTTAGTTCAAATATAGGAAAAATTATCAGACCTATTCTATCGTGTTATTCAGCCATTCCATTTGTGGTTTCTGAACCTTTTCCACTGTAAAATGTAGCCTACCATTTAATGGAATTATTATGCAGAAAGGGTTTTGGAGCTGGCTTGGACGACCATTAACAACTTAATTTTCACAATCACATAGGGCCAGATTACAAGCAGAGGTGGACTGATCAGCCAGGCAAATTGGACCTGGACCAAGGACACAGCATGTCGGGGGGGGGGGGGGTCTACAAATGGCATCGCCATGGTTTCTGGTGTGCCACTTAAGCAGGGGCTAACAGTTGACCTATCAGTAACTAAACAGTAAGTGTATGTTTATTAGGGGCCCTAGCCCCAGAGTGGGGGCCTTGTGCCTGGATATGGGGTTTGTTGCTCAGAGGGCCCTAAAGTGTGGGGGGCTCTGTCGGGGGTCTGTCGATGTGAGGGTCATGAAGCATGAGGTCTGGCCCTGAAGGTTGGGGGCCCTGTCTCTGGCCCTTGACATGGGGGGACCTAGTGGGGGCAGGGCAGGGAGGCTACCATGTTAATTTGCATACATTTGAATACATTTAGGTCAGTGTGAGACAGTGGGGGCCCTTACCTATTTTACCTATTTTTTGCTAACCCAATGAGCACAAATTTAGTTTGCGCTCTTGTGTTAGTGTTTACTTTCAACTTGTAATATGAATGCAAGTTAGCACGTCTGCAATATTTCAATATAGCAAGCACTAATGTTAGCAAGCCACTTGTAATCTAGCCCAAAATATTTTAAGCTTAAAAACATATTAAAAGGACATTAAAGGACATTAACAAGAAATAAATGCAGGATAGAATGATGCATTTAAAGCAAAAATTATCGAGAGAATTATATATATATATATATATATATATATATATATATATATATATATATATATATATATATATATATATATTATTATTATTATTTTTTTTTAAAGTGCCATTAAAACAGGTTGAGATCTGTGAATATCCTGAAAGGGCTAATTAATTTAAAATAGTTTGCATAAAAATTTGTTTAAAAATTGCTGGCAAGCATTTTAAAATAACTTTCAAAAATAAGTAAAATGACTTACATAGCTAAGCTGCCTGGAGCAGCTAACTCCCCCACTCTTATCAGTGTTCAGACACAGGCATTGTATTTCAACTGAGTTCACAGCTTCTATGCATGCTCCAGCAGATACTCCCTATTCACTTTTGCATTCTACCAAAAGAACAATAAACATAGATACAGCCATAAAAAGAATTGTGAGGGGAAAGTTAGAGCTTTACAATTCAGAAACTAAAAAGAAAGGGTTAATGGTGATGTACTGCAGTATAAATTTGCAGGTAAAGTAATTAAAGTACATATGTTATTTTATCTCTATCCCAACTTGTTTTATGTCCCTTTAAATTTTATTAGTTGTCTAAATATTGAAAAAGTAAGTGTGAAATTTTAGTGTCCTTAAACCAATGTATGTTGCCATATTGCAACCTAGGTTTCATTTTCTGTTGATGCCAATAAGAGACCGTTATAAATGTGTCATTAGAGTGTGCATTCAATAGGGCCCATTTATCAAGCTCCGGTTGGAGCTTGAGGGCCTGTGTTTCTGGCGAGCCTGCCTATTGGCTGATAAGTACAATTCATAAGACTCTGTAGGTGAATTACATACAATTACCTAAATTAAATTAGCTTTAAGTACAAAAAAAACAAACACTAAATTACAGAAAATAATAAACAAATTACAGAAATTTAAACTAATTACACGTAATCTAATTGCCCTATTAAAATATAAAAAGCCCCCCAAAATAAAAAAAACCCTAGCCTAAACTAAACTACCAATAGCCCTTAAAAGGGCCTTTGGTGGGGCATTGCCCCAAAGTAATCAGCTCTTTTACCTGTAAAAAAGAATACAAAAAAACCCCCAACAGTAAAACCCACCACCCACACAACCAACCCCCCAAATAAAATACTAGCTAAAAAAAACTAAGCTCCCCATTGCCCTGAAAAGGGCATTTGGATGGGCATTGCCCTTAAAAGGGCAGTTAGCTCTTTTGCCGCCCAAAGTTCCTAGCCTAAAAATAAAACCCACCCAAAACACCCTTAAAAAAACCTAACACTAAACCCCTGAAGATCGACTTACCGGGAGACGTCTTCATCCAAGCCGGGCGAAGTGGTCCTCCAGATGGGCAGAAGTCTTCATCCAAGCTGGGCAGAAGTGGTCCTCCAGACGGGCAGAAGTCTTCATCCAAATGGTATCTTCTATCTTCATCCATCCGGCACAGCGGGTCCATCTTTAAGACATCCGACGCGGAGCATCCTCTTCATCCGACGACTAACACAGGTACCTTTAAGTGACGTCATCCAAGATGACGTCCCTTAGATTCCGATTGGCTGATAGAATTCTATCAGCCAATCAGAATTAAGGTAGAAAATCCTATTCAAACACACTCTCCACTGCTGCAGATCCCAAAACGAGGCTTGTGACAAAAATGAGCAGTGACTGGAATAGTCCATCCAGACTTGGCTA
Organism: Bombina bombina; assembly: GCF_027579735.1. NCBI lineage: Eukaryota > Metazoa > Chordata > Amphibia > Anura > Bombinatoridae > Bombina > Bombina bombina. The sequence continues at coordinate 1,277,209,913 of NC_069500.1, forward strand.
TGGGGGTGCTAGGCTGTAAAAACGACCAAGAGAACCATGATAAACATAGCAAAGAAAAACATAATTTTTGTATGTTCAATAAGGATTTCTACTTGCAGATTTGCAGAACGGCGATGGGGGCAAAATTTGCCCCCTCGTTCGCAAATTTGTACGTAGGATGGTGGGAAAACACATTTTTGTATACGGCGCAGAATCCTTTTAGTGAGCAAATTTAGTTTTATATGAGATTCATAGATGATCTCTTATTCATTGTTAAAGAACCTTTCAATTTCCAAAGTTTTCTTGAGTATCTAAATTGTAATGATTTAAATTTAAATTCCACTGGTGAAGTACAAACAACATCAGTGAATTATTTGGATTTGGCCCTTCGAGGTGATATTGACAGAGGTGTCATTGTCAGTGACACCTTTCGTAAACCGACAGCAGGGAACACTATACTGCATGCGCAGTCTTGTCATCCCCCCCATTTAGTACGTTCTATTCCTAGGGGTCTATTTATGCGTTTGCGCAGGAACACACATTCCACTGAGTTGTTTGATAAACAAGCAGGGGCTCTTATAGAATGTCTTACTAATAGAGGGTACAATAGGAAGGATCTTATTAATACATGTGAGGAAGTGAAAAATATGATGCAAACAGACCTTATTCAGGGTTGTGTAAGGAAGGAGACTATAACCCAGAAGTGCATAGTTTTTTCCAATGAGTATTCCAACCAATTCTTTCAGATTTGTCATATTTTAAAAAAGAACATGGACATACTTGGAGATGATCCAGTTTTGAGTTTGTTAACAGATAAATGTAGATTTGTCTCAAAAAGAGCTTCTACATTATCAACTAGATTATCTCCAAGCTTGGTATGTGCTGAAAGGAATAAAAGCAGTGACTGGATAAAGAGAAAAGGTACCTATAGATGTGGATTAGGTCCTTGCATCACTTGTAACTAGTTATTGTGAGAACATAAAAAATGTTCGCGTACGGGCAAACCGGGCAAACCGCCATAGACTTCAATAGGCAGGCGAATTTTAAAACCCACAGGGACTCTTTCTGGCCACAATAGGGATGGAAAAGTTGTTTCAAGGGGACTAACACCTGGACTGTGGCATGCCAGAGGGGGATCCATGGCAAAACTCCCATGGAAAATTACATAGTTGATGCAGAGTCTGGTTTTAACCCATAAAGGGCCTAAATCACCTAACATTCCTAAATTGTTTGGAATAACGTGCTTTAAAACATCAGGTATGATGTTGTATCGATCAGGTAGTGTAAGGGTTACGCCCGCTTCACAGTGACAGACCAAACTCCCCGTTTAACGCACCGCACTGCATTATTCTAGGGCCAAAGGGAATCACAGCACCACGACAGCCCCTGCGGGGTGGCCTGCCTCTGCCTGTCATTTTTTTTTCGATTACTGGTACTATGCGTGCAAGCTACTGTGACAACAGATATGAGTGGCACTGTGCACTGGCAGAAGTTGGCAGAGTAGACGCTGTAGGCCTGACACACACGCTTGCAGACAACTAACTGCTATTCAATCTATTACAGTCAAAATTGTATTTTTTTTTTTTTTAAATGTACATTACTGTTACACCAGATATGAGTTGCACTGGTGTGACACTGTGCCCTGGCAGGCCCTGAAACGCACACGTGTGAAGGAAACTGACTGCTATTATTTCACAGTCAAATTTCTAGTTTTTTTTTAACCCCTTAATGACCGAGGACATACGCCATACGTTCTCAGAAAAAATACAGTTAACGCCTGAGGACGTATGGCGTACGTCCTCGGTTTGGAAAGCAGCTGGAAGCGATCCTGATCGCTTCCAGCTGCTTTCCGGTTATTGCAGGATGCCTCGATATCGAGGCACCCTGCAATAACAAATTTTACCCCTCCGGTGCAGAGAGAGCCACTCTGTGGCCCTCTCTGCACAGGGCATCGATGGCCGCATTCGTTGGTGGGTGGGAGCTGAAGTGGGAGGCGGGTGGGCGGCCATCGATGCGGTCCTTGTCAGAGAGGGGAGCGGGATCGGGGGCGGGATTGCCGGGGGTGCGCACGTGCACTGGAGGAGGCGGGCAGGCGCGTGCATGGGGAGGGAGCGGGTGGGAACCGCTACACTACAGAAAAAAATGTTTTTATAAGTGGGAGAAAGGGGTGCAAAATATTTAGAAATCTAAGTGATCTGGGAGCGGGTGGGGGATTGGTCTGGGGGGGGGAAGCTACACAACAGAAAAATGAAAAAAAAAAAAACACATTTTATTTGCAAACTGGGTACTGGCAGACAGCTGCCAGTACCCAATATGGTCCCCAATAAGGCAGAGGGGGAGGGTTAGGAAGCTGTTTTGGGGGGGATCAGGGAGGTTGGGGGCTAAGGGGGGGATCCTACACAACAGCATATGTAAATATGCTAAAAAATATATATATATAAAAAAAGATAGACTTTCTGCCAGTACTTAAGATGGCGGAGACAATTGTGGGGTGGGGGAGGGAAGAGAGCTCTTTGGGAGGGATCAGGGAATCTGATGTGTCAGGTGGGAAGCTGATCTCTACACTAAAGCTAAAATTAACTCTGCAAGCTCCCTACAAGCTACCTAATTAACCCCTTCACTGCTGGGCATAATTCATGTGTTGTGCGCAGTTGCATTTAGTGGCCTTCTAACTACCAAAAAGCAACGCCAAAGCCATATATGTCTGCTATTTCTGAACAAAGGGGATCCCAGATAAGCATTTACAACCATTTGTGCCATAATTGCACAAGCTGTTTGTAAATAATTTCAGTGAGAAACCTAAAGTTTGTGAAAAAGTTGACTTTTTTTTTTAATTTGATCGCATTTGGCGGTGAAATGGTGGCATGAAATATACCAAAATGGGCCTAGATCAATACTTGGGGTTGTCTACTACACTACACTAAAGCTAAAATTAACCCTACAAGCTCCCTAATTAACCCCTGCACTGCTGAGCATAATACACGTGTGGTGCGCAGCGGCATTTAGCGGCCTTCTAATTACCAAAAAGCAATGCCAAAGCCATATATGTCTGCTATTTCTGAACAAAGGGGATCCCAGAGAAAAATGTACAACCATTTATGCCACAATTGCACAAGCTATTTGTAAATAATTTCAGTGAGAAACCTAAAGTTTGTGAAAAAATTTGTGAAAAAGTGAACAATTTTTTTTATTTGATCGCATTTGGTGGTGAAATGGTGGCATGAAATATACCAAAATGGGCCTAGATCAATACTTTGGGATGTCTTCTAAAAAATATATACATGTCAATGGCTATTCAGGGATTCCTGACAGATATCAGTGTTCCAATGTAACTAGCGCTAATTTTGGAAAAAAATGGTTTGGAAATAGCAAAGTGCTACTTGTATTTATGGCCCTATAACTTGCAAAAAAAGCAAATAACATGTAAACATTGAGTATTTCTAAACTCAGGACAAAATTTAGAAACTATTTAGCATAGGTGTTTTTTGGTGGTTGTAGATGAGTAACAGATTTTGGGGGTCAAAGTTAGAAAAAGTGTGTTTTTTCCATTTTTTACTCATATTTTATAATTTTTTTAAAGTAAATTATAGGATATGATGAAAATAATGGTATCTTTAGAAAGTCCATTTAATGGCGAGAAAAATGGTATATAATATGTGTGGGTACAGTAAACGAGTAAGAGGAAAATTACAGCTAAACACAAACACCGCAGAAATGTAAAAATAGCCCTGGTCCCAAACGGACAGAAAATGGAAAAGTGCTGTGGTCATTAAGGGGTTAATGTACACTATTGTTACACCAGATATGAGTTGCACTGGTGTGACACTGTGCCCTGGCAGGCACTGAAACGCACACGTGTGAAGGAAACTGACTGCTATTATTTCACAGTCAAAAAAGTGTTGTTTTTTTTAAATGTACACTACTGTTACAACAGATATGAGTGGTGGCACTGGGCAAGTGGGCACAGTATACGCTGTGAGCCTGACACACATGCTGGCAGGCAGGCAACTGAAATTAGATTACACAGAAAAAAAAAAGCAGACTGATGTTCTAGCCCTAAAAAGGGCTGCTGATTGGCTGGAATGTGTCTGCTGATTGTGAGGTACAGGGTCAAAGTTTACTCAATGATGATGAATAGGGGCGGACCAAACATCGCATATGTTCGCCCGCTGGGGCAAACGCGAACAAGCTATGTTCGCCGGGAACTATTCGCCAGCGAACTATTCGCGACATCACTACTTGTAACGTATTGCACATTGGTAGTGGATTTAAAAGTACAGTTACTGGAGAGGAATTTATGAGTAAATTCTATGCTAATTGCCGGACAACTTATGTAGTTTACCTTCTAGAATGCAAACTTTGTTCCCTACAATATACAGGTCAGACTACTAGGGAATTGAGAACAAGGATAAGAGAGCATATCAGGGACACCAAAGAATATGTCAAAGAATCTGCCATAGCACTTCATTTTAATTTTGTACATATGACTAATGTGTTTAATATGGAGGTTCGTGTTATCGACAGAGTCTTTCATCCAATAAGAGGGGGAGATAGGCTTAAATTATTGCTGAAGCAAGAATTGTATTAGATATACAAATTAAAAACCTTATCTCCTTTAGGTCTCAACCGTGAATGGGATTTGAGCTATTTTATTGAATAATAATTGATCGCTCTATAGAGACATCATCAAGTGTTAAAATATTAAATTTTCTTGCATTGTTCTATTTGATATGTGTGTCCACACAAATTATTTGATTGAGGCTAACATATAGTGTGTTGAATATTAATATTTAGTACCCCTTAGTTGAGTTTATAATATGTATGTATGTGTATATGTATATATATGTGTGTATGTATATATATATATATATATATATATATATATATATATATATATATATAGTAGTAAGCAATTTCCAGTTCAGCCCACCCGTAGCCAACTCGCCTGGGTGCAATGATATACCATGAAATAGAAAGCCAAAAAATGCACTCTCAGGACTTTTCCACAAAAAAACATCAGCATGCAAAACAAACGAAATTCAACTCATTTATAGTGTTACATATCAATTACAACATATCAACCTAAGTGTCTCTCCAAAGGAAAAGTGCGCCAATTTTTCGAATTTGGAACGCATATTGCGTTCCACAGTGCTATCCGAAACCGGAAGTTGTATTACCTCACTTCCGGTTTACGGATTCAACAGACAAAACGTGAAATAAAAGATAAAGTAGTGTACTCTACAATTTCAAACGTATTAATGTGACATACTAATTTGAGGGACTAATTATAACAACAGTGTGCCACCTTCTAATAAGTGCCAAGAAAATTGTGATGGATATACATTTTTTAACTATTCAATTTTTAAATTAGTATTCTTTTTTTATATATACAATATGATTATATATAATTCAGTACACGTTACTTATGGCACTATGAATATTGTTGTTTCATTCAGCTGGCATACCATTGCAAATTATGGCATCTTTTGGCAATCAGAGTTGTTTATGATTACCATGGTTACTGTTTCTATGCCGACCAGATGTAGCAACGTTCGACAATGTATATCCATCACAATTTTCTTGGCACTTATTAGAAGGTGGCACACTGTTGTTATAATTAGTCCCTCAAATTAGTATGTCACATTAATACGTTTGAAATTGTAGAGTACACTACTTTATCTTTTATTTCACGTTTTGTCTGTTGAATCCGTAAACCGGAAGTGAGGTAATACAACTTCCGGTTTCGGATAGCACTGTGGAACGCAATATGCGTTCCAAATTCGAAAAATTGGCGCACTTTTCCTTTGGAGAGACACTTAGGTTGATATGTTGTAATTGATATGTAACACTATAAATGAGTTGAATTTTGTTTGTTTTGCATGCTGATGAAGGGGTTGTGAACCCCGAAAACGTTCCATTAAATTGTTTTTTTGTGGAAAAGTCCTGAGAGTGCATTTTTTGGCTTTCTATATATATATATATATATATATATATATATATATATATATATATATATATATATATATATATATATGTTTTCAGGATTTTTTATTATGGGGTCATAACATATGATGATGCAGCCTAATCATATTGATTTCATAAGGTTACTTTGTTCATTAATGAGATATATGAAAACCAACAGAATAAGAACATAATTATACATACATATGAATGAAGATGAAATGTATTGCATTTATTTCAGGTGAATTGTGCTAATGCAGTATTGTTAATATCTATCTTCTTTTATTTATGTTTATTAAGTGTTTTCTGTTTCTCCACTGTAATGTAGATGACTTAAATATATGAATGTGTCAGTTTTTATGTACATATGTACTTATGTTTTTAATTTAGTTTAATTAATTGATTATGCTGTCCCTTTAAATAGGGGGCTTGCACATGCAAACACATCCTATGATTAAGTGCTCCTGTGAGCACGAAACTAGTCAGGATGTTTGCCTGCCACATACTTTATTTTAAACTGTTCCAATAAATGTTTGTTTTTATCAGCCCTTCTCCTTGGTGCCTTATTAGTGCGGCTGTTCCTTTTTCTTTGCTAGAAAAATCCTATTGATCCAATCAGCCAATAGGATTGAGCTCGCATTCTATTGGCTGATTGGAACAGTCAATAGAATGCAAGCTTAATCCCATTGGCTGATTGGATCAGCCAATAGGATTGAACTTCAATCCTATTGGCTGATTGCATTTTTTCTAACTTAATTTCGATTGGCTGATAGAATTCTATCAGCCAATTGGAATCTAAGGGACGCCATCTTGGATGACGTCACTTAAAGGTGCCTTCATTCTGTGTTAGTCATCTGATGAAGAGGATGCTCCGTGTCGAATGTCTTGAAGATGGACACGCTCCGCGCCAGATGGATGAAGATAGAAGATGCCGTCTGGATGAAGACTTCTGCCCGTCTGGAGGACCACTTCTGCCCAGCTTGGATGAAGACTTCTGCCCGTCTGAAGGACCACTTCGCCCGGCTTGGATGAAGACGTCTCCCCGTAAGTCGATCTTTAGGGGGTTAGTGTTAGGTTTTTTAAGGGTGTATTGGGTGGGTTTTATTTTTAGGTTAGGGACTATGGGCGTCAAAAGAGCTAACTGCCCTTTTAAGGGCAATGCCCATCCAAATGCCCTTTTCAGGGCAATGGGGAGCTTAGGTTTTTTTAGCTAGTATTTTATTTGGGTGGTTGGTTGTGTGGGTGGTGGATTTTACTGTTGGGGGGGTTGTTTGCATATTTTTTTACAGGTAAAAGATCTGAAATTATTAAATTTCTGTAATTTGTTTATTATTTTCTGTAATTTAGTGGGGGGGGGTTTGTACTTTAGCTAATTTAATTTAATTTAGGTAATTGTATTTAATTTAGTTAATTTATTTAATTATAGTGTAGTCTTAGGTGTTAGTGTAACATAGGTTAGGTTTTATTTTACAGGTAAATTTGTCTTTATTTTAACTAGGTAGTTATTAAATAGTTAATAACTATTTAATAACTATTCTACCTAGTTAAAATAAATACAAACTTGACTGTAAAATATAAAAAAATCCTAAGATAGCTACAATGTAAATATTAGTTATATTGTAGCTATTTTAGGGTTTATTTTACAGGTAAGTATTTAGTTTTAAATAGGAATAATTTAGTTAATGATAGGAATATTTATTTCGATTTATTTAAATTATATTTAAATTAGGGGGTGTTAGGTTTAGGGTTAGACTTAGGTTTAGGGGTTAATAACTTTAATATAGTGGCGGCAGATTAGGGGTTAATAAATGTAGGTAGGTGGCGGCGATGTTAGGGCCGGCAGATTAAGGGTTAATAATATAATGTAGGTGTCGGCGATGTCGGGGGCGGCAGATTAGGGGTTAATAAGTGTAAGATTAGGGGTGTTTAGACTCGGGGTTCATGTTAGGGTGTTAGGTGTAAACATAAATTTTATTTCCCTATAGAAATCAATGGGGCTGCGTTAAGGAGTTTTACGCTGCTTTTTGCAGGTGTTAGACTTTTGATTCCTATGGGGAAATCGTGCACGAGCACGTTACACCAGCTCACCGCTGATTTAAGCTGCGCTGGTATTGGAGTGCGGTAATGAGCAAAATTTTGCTCAACGCTCACTTCTTGTCTTTTAATGAAGGGTTTGTAAAAACTTGTAATACCAGCACTGTAGGTAAGTGAGCGGTGAGAGAAAACTGCTTGTTAGCACCGCACAGCCTCTAACGCAAAACTCGTAATCTGGGCCCTTATTTGGAATGCAAGAAGTAAATAGCTTCATAAGGTAATAAACTTCATATTTATACTCTTTATACATCAGTTTGAGTTACCATGAACGTTAGAATTTACCCATTACTATCTGAATAGATATGGTCAAGCCTTTCCAGAAAAATTAAAAACAACATAGTCTATGATCACGTGAATAAAGCAATGTAAATTTTAGGCCAGATATAGACTTTGGAAATCACCTCTGATTTTAATGGAAGTATTAGGAGACTGGAATCATGCTGATAATATAAAAATGTACCACCCATATTCTTAGGCATATGCAAAGCTGCCAAGTGCTAATCCTTCCAACAGAAAGCAAAAGGCATGTGGACTCACTGTTCTGTCACCTGAGTCAAGAACCAATTTAATGCTCTGCTTCCAAATGTTGTTACTTCTAAGAGTTGACCAAGGAGTCCAAAGTATTTAGTTTTTAAGAGAGGAGATACAGAAGCCAAAAAAAATAAAAAATCTGTATAAGATCCAAGAGTACCCGTAGCCAAGAAAGATCTGATGGAATAAACATTCACTCACTGCATCTCCTGCTGTGAGATGAAAAGACCATCCCATGGCAATTTTTTTTTACAGCTTCTCTGTGACTCCAAACTGGAGGTGTTGTCAAGTAAGGACTGAATGTTCACACTCCGGCTTGTCTTGTTCTTGGCACAACTTCTCATAAAGCTGAAATGTTAACAGGGAATTGGCAGCTCCAGTCTGGAGTGAAATTATCATTAACCCTTTAACTACTGCAGATAACTGAGGCACATAGTGTTTGTGGTTCTTAAGAATGTGTAGTTTAAAGGTATTTAAATGTATTTTACCAAACACTGTATCTCTCTAAGACTTTAATGTGTCTAAACTCTAAAGCCTTTGGTCTTAGTTAGTGAAAAAAAAAACATTAAAACCCTTTTGGAAACTAAGGGATTATTCATATTTTTTGCTAAACATTTATATTTACACTTTGTTCTGCTGTTTCATCCACAAGATGAGTAACTTTTTAAGGTAAGAAAGAAGGTTTTTATTATTATCATCACCACATTAATGATAATAATAATAATATTAATAATAACAACAAGAGTTGTCTCAATTATGTTACAATTTATTTTAATGGTGTTCAAAACCCCCTTAGCTATAATTGTCTATAATTTAAGTGTTAGATTAAATAAATAAAAGTAAATTTATATCTTCAGGTATATGCTAGTGTTTGCTTGTGCTGCTGACTGTTTTGCTTTGAACTTATATGTGTCTTCTAAAGCAGGAGTGTTTGACCTTTTCACATGAGAGTTAGCAGCAGGTCAGTTCATGTCTATATCTACCTGGTGATAATATTGTGTGTACAGAAATAGGGTCACACCATTACTGCACTTAGTGTATATTTAGTACAGCATTAATTACTACCCCAAAGCAGTAGGTGGAGGCTAGTGGTGTTACTGTTTACATTTATATACGATAGATGGGACTATATTGTACAGTTAGACAGAATACATAGTATTCAGGTGCCAACACCTCACAGTTATTCTAACAAGAAAAAATGTAGGCGAAAGAGGTATAAGCTTAAAAGAGTACATTGACCTATAAAATTAAAAAAGCTATGTTATTATCTTTATCGCTTCATCTAAAAATAGGTAGATTGCATGAATAAGAGACTTTAAGCTAAATTTACTTTAGCGTGCAATAATAGAAAAAAATAAAAAAATGAAGAGTATAATATTTAAATTAGCAGATAGAGCTAACTACATGCCTAAGAGATAGATAGATAATAGATAGATAGTTAATAGATAGATAGATAGGTAGATGAAACATTATAGATAGATAGATAGATAGATAGATAGATAGATAGATAGATAGATAGGTAAAGATACAGATATAAATAGATATAAATATAACAATTTAGATATAGATTATATGTAGAATGAATATAGATATAAATGTAAAAATTTAGATATAGATTATTTGTAGAATGAATATACAGTATATATATATATATATATATATATATATATATATATATATATATATATATATATATATATATATATATATATATATATATATATATATATATATACCTATATATATGGAAATGGACTGCCCTCCCAAACCTGATCGGGTGCACATCCCATACCACTGCAAAACTCATAATCCTGGGTACTCACCAGCACTCACAGACAGTTGTACAGCTCCCAGCACCTCAAGTAGTTAACCACAGGCCAGCCTGGGTGCAAATCGAATGAAGGAAATTGCAAAAGGAAAATATTAACACAACACATTGAAAGTCTTACACTCTTTTACAAGCACACAACTAGAAGATTAAGTTTTTTTTAAGCAAAACAGAAGAGTAAGGTTTAATCTAGTTGTGTGCCTGCAAACATGTGCTTGACTTTTTACCTGCCCCCTTGCCCCCCTCCAGACCCCCATGAGTACTAGAGTGCTGTATTGTTGGTATAGGGGTTTATGTTGCCCAACTCTGTTCTAAAGTATCACATGGCCTTAATAGCAGACATATTTGTAGCAATGAGATTGAATTAAAGGGACAGTCTAATTCAAAATTTGTATTGTTTAAAAAGATAGCCAATCCCTGTATTACCCTTTCCCCATATTTGCATAACCAGCAGTGTTATATTATTACACTTTTTACCTCTATGATTACCTTGTATCTAATCCTCTGCAGACTGCCCCTTATCTAAGTGCTGTTTACAAACTTGCATTTCAGCCAATTAGTGCTGACTCGTAAATAAATCCATGGGAGTGAGCACAATGTTATATATAGGACACATGAACTAGCACCTACTGGTTTTGATAAGCTAATAAAATGCACTGAGATAAGAGGCGGCCTTCAAGGGCTTAGAAAGCAGCCTATGAGCCTACCTAGGTTTAGCGTTCAACAAAGAATACTAAGAAAACAAACCAAATTTGATGATAAAAGTAAATTCAAATGTTGTTTAAAATTCCCTGTCCTATGTGAAACATGAAAGTTTAATTTTCAATTTACTGTCCCTTTAAATGTCACTTGAACACTAGCAAAACAGCAAGATGTTCAAGTGAATAAACATACAAAGTTATTTTACCCATGTATGCATTATTTAATAAAGCAGAAATGGAAAGCCTTTTTAACAAAAAAAGAGTTACACCAGAAAGAGGGTGGCAGATTCAGGAGTAATTTGCATACAAATTTCTTTAGGGAAAGGTTGGTTGATTCATGGAATATACTTCCAATAGAGGTGGCAGGGCAATTAATCTAAGGGAATTCAAGAATGCCTGGGGGATGCAAAAGACTGTCCTAAAAATAATTATGCTACACTTCAGATAGATCTTTTGGTTTGTGTCTATAGCAAAATATTTTGATGTTTATTGCTTTTTTTACATAAACCAATTCTTTTTAAAACACCCTGTGTACAAAAATGTCTAGAGTTAAGATCTGGTTCCAAGCTGTAAGCTATCTTACTGTTTGTGCCTTCCAAAAAGTTTCTATTTATGAGTCACACAAGAGACAAACACATCAGAAAATGTTGGAATTTTGCAGCTCCACTATCTAGTGTTACAATTTCAAAAGAATACACCACTTTGTAACAGTGATATATATTACCCCAGTTTATCTATGTGTAACCATCATCCTGTGTCATAGCACCGCATGTAACATTAGTAACTGATGTATTTCATCACTCAATGAATTACCTCAATGGGAAGTTACACCTAATACCAATCAGATGTTGCTAATTAAAACAGAAGACGATTTACAGATGGATACTGGAATTAAATTTAAATTTGCATTCTACGCATTCCTACAGTAACCTAAGCTCACTCATATACCTATCAGTTAGGTTGGGCCAAATGCTCTATGTCGATGATCAGACTTCAAGGTATCCTGCTGTTCTATATCTTTTACATAAGTATGTTAGCAATGGCTAATGCTACTGGCTCACAGCAGTTGTCTGTATTATGATTCCCTTGTTGCACAAGATCGTATATCAGAAGAGTTCTCAGACATGGCTGTTTAAGAAATGCACCTATCATGTTTAATATGTAGAACAGAAATCTTATTGACAAACAGCAAATGATAACAAAATCCTGTTACGTTTTTTTAAGAAAATTGTGTTGATGACAGGAATAGGGTAAGGTTGATTAATTAACATGCTTACTATTTACATGGTATAATGATGTCCCAATAAAGCAGTATATGATCAAGTTTGACAAAATATCTTACTGAAATGCAGATTTAATTTATAAAAAAAATAAAAAATCTTATACTGTGTACCAAGGCTTATTGAATGTCCTTTTATAGATTTGTTCCTACCACTTCTATTCCATGGGGTAGATTTATTAAAAGTCAAGCGGCTCTCTAAATGCTGACAGCAAACACTGTCTGCATTTAACATTGCACAAGCACTTCTGGTGAAATGCTTGTGTAATCCCACCCCCGCTCACTGGTGGCCAATCTGCCGCTTACAGGGGCTGTCAATCATCTTGATCGGATCAAGATGATTTCAACCCAACACCTAAAAGGTGGCGGACAAGTTAAGGAGCAGCGATCTTATGACCACTGCTTTTTAACTTCTGTTTCAGGCAAGCCTGAAATGATGGGGCTCCGAAGCAGCATCCACTGCTTAATAAATGGAGCCCCATGAATAAACCAACCTTTACAAAAGTAAATTCTTCCAAAAATTACTCCTGAACCACTGCCCCCCTCCACTGAGATTGCTTTTTTTAAAGATTAGAAAGAGGGTAATGCATAAGCAGCTTTAAATCCGTTTCTGTGCAGAAAGTTAAGAGGTTGCGAATATCAAACAATCCAAACTCATTCACCCGGAATGACTGACAAGCCCAGTTTTCATGGCATTGGGTGCCGCCAGGTTCTCTCTATCTCAACCCCATGCCCTCACAGCTACTCCCCTCCCTATCTTCTATCACAAACATCTTCAACCTCTACCTCAGCACTAGTATATTTCCCTCATCTCTAAAACATGCACTGGTCACACCTATCCTCAAAAATCCTACACTCAATCCAACCTCCCCATCCAAGTATCGTCCTATTTCCCTACTCCCTCTTGCTTCAAAGCTCCTTGAAAAGCACGTCTATCCCATTTCCTTACACTAAACTCTCTTCTTGACCCACTGCAATCTGGATTTCATCCCCATCACTCCACAGAGACAGCAATTGTCAAAGTTACCAACGACCTACTTACAGCAAAATCCAAAGGCCACGTCTCTCTGCTTATCCTCCTTGATCTGTCTGCAGCTTTTGATACTGTTGACCACTCTCTTTTGCTCCAAAGCATCCAATGCTTCGGCATCTGCGACTCTCGTGGTTCTCTTCCTATCTAACTGTACCTTTAGTGTAGCCTTCTCTGGAGCATCCTCTGCCCCGTTACCACTTTCTGTTGGTGTACCTCAAGGCTCTGTCCTCGGTCCCCTTCTCTTTTAAATCTACACGTCATAATTAGGTTCCTTAATAAACTCCCATGGGTTTAAATGAACCCCTTAGAATGTAAGCCTAAGAGCCCAGCTGTTTTTAGATCGCTTTCATAAGAGCCGACTACAACAGTGCAACAGTCGACAGGGCCCTTTACCCTTTTGATCCCTATAAATGATATCTTGTATACCGCCTATGATTATAGCGCTGCAGAATCTGTTGGCACTCTACAAATTCCTGATAATAATAATATGAGGCTTTATAAAAAAATCTTGCCCTAAATATACTAAATTTGTATAGATTCAAGGATAGGTGATATTATGGAAACCTTCAACAAGTATATTAAATAAATAAAAAGAGAGAAGCGCTCAACCTGGGAACGAACAATAGCATAATAGCTTGTTCTATGGCTAGTTAACACCCTAGAAGCAGCCTCTTTTTGCTCAATATGTGCCTTTCACAGAGAAGAACTTTCCTGTAGCATATCAGTCTGATCCTGACTTCACAATACAGTCCAGCACCAAAATACCAGGAAATCCCTCTCTTAACGAGAGAAATGGCAAAACCCCAGACATACATTTCGGCCTATTGTGGGCCTCGTCAGTGAGGTGCAGCCATATCCCTCTAGGCACACTGAGCAATGGGTCTACGTCTGGATTCCCGCATCACACTTAAGGAGACTTCCCTAAGTGTCATAATTTGCATAAATAAAAAGAGAGAAGCGCTCAACCTGGGAACAAACAATTATTATTATTATACTTTATTTATGAAGCGCCAACATATTCCGCAGCGCTGTCCATGGATACAATTCATTTAAATAAAACAATACAAGACTTGTAAGAGACAGGACAAAATTTACAAACACATACAGGAGGGATTGAGGGCCCTTTTCCCGTGGGAATTTACAATCTAGAAGGGTAGGAGGTTGAGAAACAAGAGGTGATGACTGCAAGATTTTGAAAGATGTTAATACAGAGTTAGATGAGGGAAATGTTAGGTAAGTGAAGTTAATTTATTATTGAGTTGGATGGTAGGCTTCCCTGAACAGAAAAGTCTTCAGGGAACATTTAAAGGAAGAAAGATTAAGGCAAAGCCTGACAGCACGAGGGAGAGTGTTCCAGAGGGTAGGTGCTTCACGACAGAAGTCCTGCAGTCTAGCATGAGAGGAGGTGATAAATGCGGATGCAAGGAGCAGGTCATTGTTGGATCTTAGTGGACAGGCTGGAGTATACTTGTGTATTAGAGAGGATAGGTAGAGGGGAGCGGCATTGGTGAGAGCTTTGTATGTAAGGGTGAGAATTTTGAATTTAATTCTGCTGTGAATGGGGAGCCAATGAAGGGACTCGCAGAGAGGTGCAGCAGATACAGATCGATGGGAAAGGTGGATCAGCCTGGCAGAGGCATTTAGGATGGATTGAAGGGGGAGAGGCGGGAAAGAGGGAGGCCAGTGAGTAGGTTATTGCAGTAGTCAAGTCGGGAGATAACAAGGGAGTGGATTATTTGCTTTGTTGTGTCAGTGCTCAGAAAATGGATGGAAATTAGGTGTGTTGCTTTTATTAAAGTTTCTATAAGGAGTAAATGATTGGTTAATGGTGGGAATGAGAGTGGACCCAGGATTTGGAGAGATGTCGCCTGATGCTAATAGCATCAAGATGGAAAGTAAGAGTAGGTAAGAATAAGATTTATAGCAGTGGGTGTATTTCTGGGAGGTGGTGCAGTTTGTTGATATAGATTTTAATATAGAAAGTAGTTAATGAGAGCTAAGGTAAGGAGAAGAAAGGAGAGAGGGGCCGATATAAACTGCGTGTGGAGAAGGGTAAGGTCTGAGCATGTGAGCATGCTTGTGGAATAGACATGAGACTGTTAAAAGGAAAACTAGTCCTGAAAACATAGCAGAATGTTAAGTGCAAAAGATTTTTCAATGAAAATATTTAGCTTTCCTCAAATCTTGTTCAATTCTTGTCTAATTCTCAGCCTTGTCACTTAAAGATGGTCACTTAGACAGATGGGAGCTTAGAGAGATGGAATACTCTGTTAACGCTCAGGCCCCAGCAAACACTCTCCCCTTACTGGTCTTAAATTTATAAGGCTACAGCAGACAGCTGAGTTTAATTGATTGGAGACAGGGAGATAAGTTACACCCAGGTGAGAAGACTAAGGCCTAGATTTAGAGTTCGGCGGTAGCCGTCAAAACCAGCGTTAGAGGCTCCTAACGCAGGTTTTTTACGCACTCCGGTATTTAGAGTTTATTTACCGCGACTCAAAATACACCTAACGCTCAACTTTCTACCGCCACCTCAGACCCAGTAGTAAACATATACCGCACAAAAAAACATCCACGAATCACAAAACAAATATTACACAAAGTACACTTACACTCATACAAACACAACACTATCTTTATTTTTCGTATTTTTTTTTTTTTCTTTAAAATACAAAGGATTAAAGTTGCGAGATCTCGGGTGTTTGAAAAAAATCCACACAAATCCATTTTCCCATTGACTTACATGGACATACGGGAAAAGACCCTCATATACCTACATCTAACGAATAACATTATCACAAACATACACTCATCGATGCATACAAACAATATACACCACATTACATACACAAAATATTTATTTATTACAAAAAGAACACGATTTAGTTACTTTTTCACACAAGCTCATGACGTCACTCACTTTACGAGGAAAACCAGTCTTAGAAAAAAAAATATAGAAATCTTTGGAGCCTCCATTGACTTCTATTGGGAAGACGTGCTCGTGCACGCGAAACCCTCATTTCCCTAACGCACGCAAATAGCGTAGACTGAAAAACTCCAAATACCAGCGCTAGAAAATACATGCTTTTATGCGTTAGACCCAGCTATGATAAATAGATCAAGAAATGACTATTTCCCTATGGTGGATTTATGTTTTTTAATATTAAATATTCACCACACCATAAATATTTTTAACACTTTTAGATTACATCAACTACAAATCCCCATCACTAGTAACACATTATTATTTCAATAAAATTACATTTACAATTAAAATAAAATTCAATACACATTTCTGGATTCACAAACACTACACAATGGGAAACATCTCTCATTTACCTTTATTATTGCATTTCTGTTATTCAACTCATATGCTTGCAGCAACTGCATATCTACATAGGCTTAACACATGATCACTCATGGATGCACATACATTACTTTTAACATTCAATCATACATGTGCATTCAAATGATGGGGGAAAAACACATTACATTCTCTCGAGGAATCACAAAACACAACATATGGATTTTACTGTACTTTTAACATCATGATTCCATCACCAGAAACCATTAGGAATTACGTACAACAAGAACATCATTACACCAGATTACAGATGTCACTTTATGGGAAGGAACAACAATGCCAGACCGCTATATAGAAGTCAGCATATGTGGGACACAATCACAATATATACGTATATGTACATAACACGCATCACCCATCACGCAACCACAAAGCACACATTTAGATTTTATTCAGCACACAATAACAATGTAGCACAATACAACAACACAATGAGGATTTCACAACTACATAGGCAGGTTAATAATATCATGACGTCATTAGAAGATTCAACCATACACATCACAGATTCACCACTGTACCGCCCCTTTAGGAACTTTAACACTCAATACTACAATACAACATATACGTAAAACACACTTTTGAACAGCATTATTATGGAGATTTCAATGGGACAATTCAGAAATATTGTCAGATCGCACATCAATTATATATATAATACTACAGATGACAGCCGGAAGTTATTCAGTATTCGTGCAATTTTTATGGGACGCATACAATATCGTCAGATCGAAAATCACTTATATATATAATACTACAGATGACAGCCGGAAGTTATTCAGTATTAGTGCGATTTGAAAGGGACGCGTACAATATTCACATCTCGGCAATCACTTATATATACAATACTACAGATGACAGCCGGAAGTTATTCAGTATTAGTGCGATTTGAAAGGGACGCGTACAATATTCACATCTCGGCAATCACTTATATATACAATACTACAGATGGCAGACGGGAATTTCGGAATTATTATTGCGATTTGAAAGGGACGCGTACAATATTGACAGCTCGGCAATCACTTATATATACAATACTACAGATGGCAGACGGGAAGTTCGGAATTATTATTGCGATTTTAAAGGGACGCATACAATATTGACAGCTCGGCAATCACTTATATATATAATACTACAGATGACAGACGGGAAGTTCTGAATTATTATTGCGATTTTAAAGGGACGCGTACAATATTGACAGCTCGGCAATCACTTATATATACAATCCTACAGATGGCAGATGTTCCTTTATCATTTACAAACAATATTGCAGCAACATTGATCGATCACATTCGATGCACATTATACACAACTATGCACTTTCATTCATGTTAGCCTGGACGTGTGCTTGTTACTATAAGATCGCGTTTAAGAAATATTGATTACACATATGATCAAACATTACAAACATGCACTGTATGTGTGATATTTGACACTTTCACATTGAGAATCATTGTTTGAAACTAACATTTCAGCAAACAACAAATAAACGCCCACTGTGAAAGCATTCGCGCCGCTCACATACAAACAGGTGAATACAATCAGCAATCATTACAAACTCACTACCATTGGACTAATTGTACTATAAATCCCCCAAACAACATGGCCAATGCATCACTTGTGATCCACATCAGATCAAGTGCTTACCTTGTTACGCTGTTTTGAAAGATGGATGACGATGACATGGTAGACGCTGCTGGTGGTGCTATTGGCGAACTAGCTGTTGGTCGAATCAGGCAGCCTCGGCGGCTCAGACCGAGACGAAGGGGTCGTCTGGTTCGAGGTCCTCGTGTCTACAGGGTGAGACCCACCTTGGAAAACATGAGTGACTTTGAGGTTTTTGATAAGTATCGGCTCGATCGCGAACAGCTCATTGGCCTTTACGAGCTTCTTAAACCTCATTTGGAGCCACGTATACAAATAAGGACTGCTGTTCCCCCCATGAGTAAGATGCTAAGCTGTCTATACGTCCTGGCCTCCGGGAGTTTTCAATCCGGAGAACTGTACATGCATGGCCTGGCTCAAGGTACATTCTCTGGGGTGTTTGATAACTTTCTGAACGCCATGGTACGTATCAGTAAGCAATACATAGGATTCCCACAGAATGATGGTGATTGGAGGCGCCTGAAGCGGGAATTCTTTGATATTGCTCAATTGCCCAATGTCTTGGGAGCCATTGATTGTACCCACATTGCGCTGCGTGCTCCAATTGATGACTTGCCCTTCAGAAATCGCAAACATTTTCATAGCCTCAACGTGCAGTATGTTTGTGACGCACGGATGAGGATTATGCATGTGTATGCGAATTTTGGAGGTGCTTGTCATGATGCCCGCATCCTCTCTCTGTCGTCCCTGTGGAGACAGTTTGAGGAAAGACAAATGCCCCCTGGTTATCTCGTTGGTGAGTATTTGTGCACAACATGGTTAATTATTTTGACAATTGCCCCTGTATTTTTTAACTGTTAGCGTCATGTTCAGCTATAGGATTAAATTTAACCATTTGTTATTTACCGACGCTAATGTCTATTTTTATTGAAATGCAGATATGTAGCATGTCTTACCTTAAGTGTTCATATAGAGAATGCAATGTAAACATGTAGTTAGCATTTTACACAAGGTTTGGTTTAGGAGAAATACGCATATGTAGCATGTCTTAGATGAAATGGCAAGATATTATCTCATGCAATTTAACCCTGTCATTGTCTTTTTCTGCTAATGTCTATTTTTATTGAAATGCAGATATGTAGCATGTCTTACCTTAAGTGTTCATATAGAGAATGCAATGTAAACATGTAGTTAGCATTTTACACAAGGTTTGGTTTAGGAGAAATACGCATATGTAGCATGTCTTAGATGAAATGGCAAGATATTATCTCATGCAATTTAACCCTGTCATTGTATTTTTCTGCTAATGTCTATTTTTATTGAAATGCAGATATGTAGCATGTCTTACCTTAAGTGTTCATATAGAGAATGCAATGTAAACATGTAGTTAGCATTTTACACAAGGTTTGGTTTAGGAGAAATACGCATATGTAGCATGTCTTAGATGAAATGGCAAGATATTATCTCATGCAATTTAACCCTGTCATTGTCTTTTTCTGCTAATGTCTATTTTTATTGAAATGCAGATATGTAGCATGTCTTACCTTAAGTGTTCATATAGAGAATGCAATGTAAACATGTAGTTAGCATTTTACACAAGGTTTGGTTTAGGAGAAATACGCATATGTAGCATGTCTTAGATGAAATGGCAAGATATTATCTCATGCAATTTAACCCTGTCATTGTCTATTTCTGCTAATGTCTAGTTTTATTGAAATGCAGATATGTAGCATGTCTTACCTTAAGTGTTCATATAGAGAATGCAATGTAAACATGTAGTTAGCATTTTACACAAGGTTTGGTTTAGGAGAAATACGCATATGTAGCATGTCTTCGATGAAATGGCTAGATACAGATTTATATATAATTTTTTTTTATTTTTTTTATGTTTCTGACAACTTTTAATATGGATTATGGTTTTTAAAAAATATATTTATACAACAATATACTAGTTTAAGTATTCTGTTTGAATTATGTTCTGTTCTAAATTTATAGGTGATTCTGGGTACATGAGCCGGCCTTGGCTCATTACCCCCTTGCGTAGCCCAACTGATGTGTCTGAGGAGCGCTACAATAGGGCTCATAAGAGAACCAGGGCGGTGGTTGAAAGGATGTTCGGGCTCCTGAAGATGAGATTCAGGTGCCTGGACCGTTCTGGAGGAGCACTCCAGTACAACCCAAAGAAGGTGGCTAAGATCGTTGTAGCCTGTAGCGTCCTGCATAATATTGCACAGCGGGCTGGGATGCTGCAGGCCGTCCCGGTGGACAGAGACCTCCTCAGAGATGAGGAGGATGATCCTGTTCTAGAGGGGGAATTCCAGGACGAGGGACTTGATGTCAGAGCAGACGTCATCAACCGCCACTTTAGACGGTAAATAATAGAAGTTACACTGGAGTATTTTCAATAGATGTGAACTCTAGGGAAATGACAAGTAGAGAATTGTGCAAACATGTTAGTATTGATAAAATGTTATAATAATATTTATTTCTCATAATATAGGTGATGCTCTGGGCATTGGGTCCTATAGCGAGTCTTTGCCACCTGGTTTTTATAGAGGACATCAGATGGTAAGTAGAAATGTATGGACTGTTGCTGGCATGATTTGTACACAAATACATAATATGGCATACATTTTTAAAAATATAACTTTGTTTACACATTACTTATGTACATAATCAGAAAGGGATACTCTAGAATGACTATGGTTCAATGTCACACAGAGGTTTGTTCTGCTCAATATGACTCATCTTCACACTTGATAGAAAATAACACAGGTTCATACACAGGCTTAGTAAGCTAGTGATAGATATTTATTATGAAATGGGGGGTGGGAGAGGGGTACAGAACTGATTCACACACTTGTATGAAATCTTTATATATAATTTCTTACATTAGGGAGATGACTTAATATAAAGACTGAAAGGGAACAATTTGAAGCCTGACAGTGAAGATTTCCAAGACTGACAGTGGGGAAAAAGCCAAGATTGAAATTGAAGTATACCAATGGGATCATGTCTGGCATATTTAAATTCTGCTGACCTTGAAAACCATACAAAGACATGTTCACATGGTAAGTGCAAACTATTTGATAGAATAAGGCTGTGGAGACATCCTATTGGAGACACTTAGATGATTTTCTATTTTGTAGATGGTATTTCCCAGTCCTCTATTTAATGAACTGATGAATAAGACACCTATTGAAGATCAACTGTTTACCCCTGAATTGACATTCAAAGACCATGCATTGTCCAGGTTGGTGTACCAATGCATGCTAGTGAAGACTGTAGAATATTAGTAGCTTACATACATTAGTCATATTTAGTTCTTAATTAGATATTTAGGGATCACAATCAGACACTTAGATGATTTTACTTTTTTAGATGGTATTTCCCAGTCCTCTATTTAATGAACTGATGAATAAGACACCTATTGAAGATCAACTGTTTACCCCTGAATTGACTTTCAAAGACCATGCATTGTCCAGGTTGGTGTACCAATGCATGCTAGTGAAGACTGTAGAATATTAGTAGCTTACATACATTAGTCATATTTAGTTCTTAATTAGATATTTAGGGATCACAATCAGACACTTAGATGATTTTACTTTTTTAGATGGTATTTCCCAGTCCTCTATTTAATGAACTGATGAATAAGACACCTATTGAAGATCAACTGTTTACCCCTGAATTGACTTTCAAAGACCATGCATTGTCCAGGTTGGTGTACCAATGCATGCTAGTGAAGACTGTAGAATATTAGTAGCTTACATACATTAGTCATATTTAGTTCTTAATTAGATATTTAGGGATCACAATCAGAAAAAGGAATACATATTATAGTTGATATAGAGGTATTTGAATGGACATGAAATATTACATTTATGTTCAGCATACATATATTGTTTACATGTGATATACATTATTATGTATAAATTTAATTTTTGAAATTTAAATATTATTTTTAATCAACAATATAATGGTGTATGTATTTCATTAATTTAAAATGAATGTAATGATTATCTTTAAAAAATGTTGATCAAAGTTAGAGCATAGACACCATATGATTTTAAATGTATTTTATGAATATTTTACAACGTGTGTATTAACTTTGTTCCATTTTTATTATTTGTCATTTCAGATTGGCATCTGATGACTTCATGGAATATTTAATTATTTTCTATTAAATATATATTTTTTTTTTAGCAGATTATAATATATATCAATATAATCTGTAAATAAATAAAACTTGGACTCCCATGACTGGTAGTTGGCTATTTGACAAGCACATGCATAAGAGAAAATAATGCATTAATAGTAGAAAATAAAATTCTTCAGAGAATATTAAAAGATATATTTTAACATTAATTGGGGAGTCATATTCTTCAATGCTTTTATATTGAAAAAATATATATTAAAAATATTTAGGATATGTATTAATATTATGATTGTTTTAACATTTAATAAGGTGAAGTGGTTCAATTACATGAAAGTGACAGTGTTGTTGAATGTAAAAAGAATTGTATAAGATCATGTATCTTCCTTAGGTATCTCAAAACATTATTAGAAAATATTTTACAATTATTACATTTATAAATGGTAGGTCATTTAACTTTATAATTTTTAATAATTAGTTATTGGATGCCAGGTTAATCTATGTAATTTTCTAGTGGAGTCATTTAACTATACTTAGTAATATTATGTATTTATTACAATCTTACCTCTTGGGTTAGACATCAAATATCTATATAGAATGTAATTTCCCCTTTAGTTTATTTTGTCAATGTTAAATAAAAATACAATATGTTTGGGTCCTTAAAGGGGTCATTCAAAATGTATATTTTGTATACATTGTTACAAATATCATACAAGAATTTAAACATATTTAGAATGTACTATAGAATTACATTCAGTCTTTAAATATACTTGTTAAAATAAAAATAAATGCACATATCTTAGTGAATGATATAAGGCATCTATATGCAAACAACAATCAGCATCAAAATAGCCTATGTAGAGATGTATTTAATCCACGAATATATATAATTACAATATAATGATTGAATAAAAAACATATTAAGTTGGTCAAATATAAGATTATGATACAAAATGCATACATAACATATAGCTTAATGTCCCTCTACGCTGAAGGCTAAAAAATACCTCATTTAATAAATATATTTCAGTCAGTGTGTAAAACAATCTAGAAGTTAATCTAAATTTGCTTTACTCATATGTTAGACTCATTTAGCAAAAGGAAGGTGCCTAGGTTTATGATATATTAAGCATTATTGTGAAATGTTTATTTAAAGGGACATGAACTCAAAATATACTTAAAGGTAGCCATTTAAAAAAACAATGATTTATACATTCTGAATGAGTATTCTATTTTAATCAACTTTAAAACTTGTCTCATATTATGAATGCTCATTGTGATGTTGCTATCATTACTTTAGAAATAAGGCAGTAAATAGCTAATTTATTTGCTTCAGTACTCTGGACAGAACTTGATTGTTTGGAATAATTGATGCAACAATCGTCAAGGACAACCCAGGTTTTTATTAAACAATTGTCCGTAATATAAAATATCATTATTGATTTTCAAAGAAACATAACAAGATAACTTAACATTTGATAATCGTATTAAATAATAAAGTTGATTAACATTTCATGCTCAATCACCAATGGTAAATTTGTTTGGACAGTGTCCCTTTAAGAGCTTGAAATAGTGTATTTACTTCTCTTCCTATCTTGACATACTTTGCTTGAAAAGCATATCGAGATAGGCTCAGTAGATGAAGATTGGTGGATGCACAGAGATGCCTTATGTGATTGGCTCAACCATGTGCATTTAAATTTCTTATGTTGAGGATATATAAATACTAAGAGAAAATGATTTACATTTTAAAGTCTAAACAATCTTCTATCTCTACAGATCATTTGATACAATTGTTTGTAATGTCTCTTTAAAACTAAAGACGCCATTGCACAATAACATATATGAGCACTTCAGACAAATACAAGCTCGAGGTTTATTTGCGAATAACAAAGCTGTAGTTTAACATTTATAAACAGATTATCAAAGTTACTGACATTCTTCCCGGAATTTTAACATTAATAAATATTGCGTGGGAAACGCATCTTCAAACACCAGATTAGCATATTTAAACATTAGTGTAATGTCACGCAATAGCACACAATCAATGTGCATTATAAATACATTTAATAGAGCAATGTCAATACTTCACAATCAATTTATTTAAAGAACAATAAAGACATACAATATTAAATGTGTATTTGTATTAAAGAAACAGACCGTTATTAAACCGAGAAATGTCTACAACATTAATAATGTGACAGGATGAGATTTTAAAGAGTATTTAATCATTAATATTTCACGGATCACGGATATTAAATCTGCGTCACACATATCCGCATGACAGGCCCATGAGTTACAAATAAGTCTACATGAAAAATGAAGTTACAGCACCACCAAGCGGTATGTGTAAGGAAGTTACTAAGATATGAAACATTAAGGAACGGCCAATCAGAGTTAATCACACAAACACAACTTGAGTCAGGATGGTCTCACAGACATTATAACAATATTTCAAAATTTTATCCAATCAGATGTACAGATAAATTGTCCCATGGTGCATCTCATGTTTACTTCACCATATAAAAGTCCATTACACGTTGCCATCTTTGTCAGTTCTCTAATGCCTGCAGGCAGTTTATATTATTATAATATATTTATTGTACAACCCAGCAGGCATGTCAGTTCCCAGGTTCACCAAGGAGGAGAGCGCTGCACTGGTCCACGCCGTCAAGGACTTTTATCCCCAGCTGTTTGGGAACAAGAGGAGCTCGACAGATGCGCCTGTTAAGAAGGCCCTCTGGGAGTCTATCACCAATGCGGTTAGATTGGTGTGTGACGTCCAGAGGACCCAGGATCAGATCATGAGGAGATTCGGAGATATGAGGTTGCGTTTATCGAAAAAAGTCAACCTCATAAGGGACTGGGTACAAGCCCGTAAAAGAGGGGGCCAAAGAAAGGCCCCGCGGAAACTGTACCTACTCCCTTATGAGGTGACTTTATGCGAGCTCCTCAATCTCCGGGTCCCCAAAAGATTTAGATCCTCGCCATCCTCGGCCTCCTCTTCTTCCCTCCCAGCTGCGGGATCTGAAAGTCCTGACGCGGGGGACAGGGCAGATGCTTCTCCGTCCGGTGGCCTGGGAGGACCCGATAGAGAATCTGAACCAGGTAATTATCCAACTTCATATAATATTTATAATGTTAAAAATCCAAAATGTGTATTTAGTCAGATACTAAACCTATACAGATCTCACAACATACACTACATATGATGTTTAGATATCTGATTTTACATTAGTGATACATGAAATTGGAATGATGTTTATTGCGCTCTACAGAATATGCGTCACAGAGCGGAAATCTAATTTCGCATCCACGTTAACATGGGTTTGCGGAAAGTGGCATTGCTTTATACATGTTGGTCAAATGACGGATGCGTAATTCCGCTTGGAATCATTGCGCAATGATCGCGAAAATGGCATTTCTCATCCACGTTAACATGGGTTTGCGGAAAGTGGCATTGCTTTATACATGTTGTTAAAAATTAAATGGAAAATCTTAGATTAGTGAAGAATACAGTATTCTTATTTTAAATATTATATCTAATAAAAAACGAATAATACTAATAAATTATAACATATGGCCATCAATTGATGATTATGTAATAACAAGCATATATTCTTAAAGATACAGTAAACAACACAACTGATTGAAAATAAGAGTCCAGGATATATTTATCATTCATTTAATTGCGGAAACTATTAACTCATGGGACTACCAAAGGATTAATATTTTTCTATTGATTTGTTATTAATGTAAATATTTTAAACATGGCATGATTAGTATTAATGATATGCAATCCTCATTTAATATATTACAGATATGGATGTGGCTGCTGGATCCTCAAGCCAGGGCTTGTCACAGTATGGTATGTCTCATTTTAATTGACATTTGTCTTAGAAACATGGAATGAACATTACATACTAAATACACATTGTTCTATATTTATATGTAATGTCTATTTAATAGATGAAAATTATATAATTATTCGGATATACTTAAATAACATATTTGATTTTAATTGCATGCTCAATACCATTCATTACATCAACATATGGAGTAGATAATTCATTAACAAACAACAACATTGTGGAATCTATTTAATTTTAGATTAAAGGGATACTGAACTACAATTATTAATATTGTCTTTCACATACAGTATGCAATATTAATAAACATAAAATATAATACTATCATCATATGTGACATATTCTATTGCTAAATGTATTTTAAAATAAATAAAGTACGTTTATGTGCATCTAAATATTTGTTGACCAACCTGGGTTTATATTGATGATTGGTGGATACCTTCAACAAACAATATTTATTGAATCCAATATTCCTTATCTGCCTTTAAGATTAATATCGAACAACATTCGAATTATAATAGGAGTCAATGTTAAATCATTTTTTACAGTTTGAACATAGAAATCAATTATTTAAATTAATCATGTCAGTGTCCCTTTAAGACAAAATAGATTCATTCATCATTACATTATTTTTATTAAAAACTATTGATATATAAATCTAATTATCTGTTGGAGTTACTTTATATATATCTGCATACTCTAACAGCACCATGATTACATATTTGTAATAATAAAGTTTGTTATGTATTGTGATAAATATGTGTTGTGTCCTAAACAAGATTACTGTACATTGAAAAAATGGCTCGATGTGACACATGTTTGTTTAGATTTGTCAACAGATGCTCCTCAATATGTGGTTTGTGTGTATTCTTGTAACTTCTTAAGGACATATGACGGAATTATTCCGTCATAAAACAATTGAGCTAAGTGAAAGCTGTGTCCTTAAAGGGTTAAGAACATTGATCATTGGGTATATTTAGATATGCAATAGCAGCATCTGAGATGAATTTGATGTCTAATGTAGTCTGACATTAAACATATGTTGAATACAGATATGTTTACAGAATCCCCTTGATTCAATCAAGCATTTTCTGGTGTAATGACTGCTCTATTCTTCACATTTTAAAGTTGATTAATGTTAAAATTCTAGACAGATGTGATTTAGTGATATCCAAAATGTGTTTAATAATATATATCTATATCATTCATAGAGAGAGTTGGTGTGGGGAGCCCACAGGAATCCAGCAGTGACATAGAGCCGCCTTTGCGGTCTCCTGGTAAGTCCATTGACTCATTTATATGTAATTGAAGGTGTATTGCTAATCAATATTATGATCATGATTCCGATGAAGCATAACATTATAAAAAATCATAGAATTTATCTTCTGATTATATATTTATTTTTTATATTGAGCGATTAATAATTTCTACTTTATTATTCTACACATTTGTTATTCATAAGATGTCTAACATATGTTTTTTTAAATTTTTTTTTTTTTAACAACAGTCATCAAGTGATACACACATGAGAAATCTTAAATGTTCTATGTACTATGCTTTTATGAATTTAACATTAAGACAAACAATACATTAATATTCTGATTTATTGACAATAACAAATCTATTGTCATTTGTATGCTCCATCAAAATGATGTAAATCATAACTTTGTGTGTGTATATCTTTAATGCAACATTGATGTGCGTATTTGAGCAACAGTAACATATGTTATAATATCTGATCTTAAGGTGTACACAACATGTTATGTTTTACAGAGATTGATGTCACATGTGGGATGGAGGAGGAAGAGGCTGCCTTGGAGTCTGATGGTATGTGAAATATATCTATCATGTTTCCAACATGTTTCTTTTTTTGAAATCATTTTATTGAAGACATTCAAAGTCTACAGCTTTTTCCCTTTAAAAAGGAATATTATTTGTCTGTTCAAATACACTACTGCCCCCTTTCTATATCAGGCAGCATGAAAATCTGCTTGTATATATTTTTTTAAGAATATATAATTCATGCCATCATTATGTCACATGCATATTCCATGCCAAAACACAATAATAAGTTTCACATTGTACAGACAGTCATTGAGATTCATCTGAGTGCCTATATAGATACCATATCCTCATTTCAGAATAGTTTACAGATTCAAACACACTTCGAGGTATATTGAAAACATAATCAATTTTAAATGCGTTGATTTGATGTCAGGATGTATGAGATGTTAATATATTTCTTTTACATTTTCAGATGGATCCACCACTTCTGGTCATCTGGATTCCGCCCCTGCCCAGTCACAGACCCCTCCCCGTGCACACACCCCTGCACACACCCAGAGCCCTTCCCATCACCAAACCCATGACCATGCCCCGACCACTGCCAGCCCTTCCCATATTTCATATCCTGTCCCTCCCAAAAAACGCCCATACACCCCCCTTCGCCGCTCTCCCCGTATTCTGGCCCGTACAGCTGCCCAGACCCAAACTCCCCACTCCCCAGCTGTACGGCCTACCCTGGAGCAGCAGCTCACCACTCCCCAAGCCATTCCCATCCCTCCCCGAGCCAATCCCATCCCTCCCCCCTGTTTAAACCTTCATTGTCCTGGGTGTCAGATTGTCCTTCCCAGGCACAGCTGTAAGTATCATTCTAAATACACTTTATAAGATACTTAAAGGTACAGTGAAGTTAAATTGGTTAAATTGTGATTCAAATCCAGCATGCAATGTTAAGCCAATGTATAATAGAATACTCTTATGAATTATTCGTCATTCTCTTGATATATTTATTGAAAACAACTTATTCCTATAATTAGTTTAAACAATAAAATAAATGTGGCCATCATTTCTTTATTGTTGGATGAATGTATCCATCAACCAGCATGCACAAACAAGGTTCATAAACAAATATTGGCTTCCATAAAAACCAACATTCTTGCATTCAAAATATAGCTTGACAATTAAAACATATAATGAATATGTGTAATTTCTAAAGATTTGTCATGTCATGCTCTATCTGAATCAGTCCATTAAATATTTAGGTTCAGTGTCCCTTTAATTGGATATCACTACATATACCAAACACCACTACTTGGATCCAAAATTTTATGTCCAAATGTGGATACATTATCTCTTGTCTAACCCAGTGGGAATGTAATTTCTTCTGGTTGCTATGTTTACACAGCTTGTCCTCAATGCCAAAATGTTTAAGGATATGTGTGCCTACCACAGTCTAAATTGAATTTTTAAATTGCTGATGTAAGTACAATGTAAATCCTTTAACAAGATTTGATACACTCAAGCTGTATAAGTGGATCATCTAAAACCAATTAAAGGGTTCAACATGTTTGAGTAACATGAGCCTTTAATGATTTCTGTCTGTCTGAATAACCTAATTCATGTGTAAAGAATATATGAAAAATAATTGATGTAAATAATTATTTGTCTTTATGATGACAATGTATGTATTAAAATCTTTTATTCTGTTGTGTAATTATCCTTAATATTAATTTTTATTTTATTTTAGGCTGTGACTCAGCATGGCTCATGCTAGAAGGGATAGCAAGAGTAGAGCAGGCCGTGTTGAGGAACGCAGCTGTCCTGAGAGGGATGAACGACACCATGCAGGCCCAGCTCCGGGTTCAGGACTTGACTCTGCGTGAAATTATGCAATTACGTTCAAGGCCTGAATCTGGAGCTGGACATGCACAGGACAATGAAGAGGATGACCAGTAAGTGGAGGATCTGGATATGCTCCATGGTGGCAGATAATAATCCTCTGTCCACATGTTGAATTTGTATTTATATTGTTGCCATTTGGCCTTTTTATCAGTTTTTTGTTGTGCCTGTTGCACTCTTTTACCTTGTCATGTGTCTCCAATGAGGCTATGCTGGCCCTTGGCAACTCTCTTCATGGACTGTGATGCACTGTGTTACCTTGCCATGTGTCTCCAATGGGGCTATGCTGGCCCTTGGCAACTCTCTTCATGGACTGTGATGCACTGTGTTACCTTGTCATGTGTCTCCAATGAGGCTATGCTGGCCCTTGGCAACTCTCTTCATGGACTGTGATGCACTGTGTTACCTTGCCATGTGTCTCCAATGGGGCTATGCTGGCCCTTGGCAACTCTCTTCATGGACTGTGATGCACTGTGTTACCTTGTCATGTGTCTCCAATGGGGCTATGCTGGCCCTTGGCAACTCTCTTCATGGACTGTGATGCACTGTGTTACCTTGCCATGTGTCTCCAATGGGGCTATGCTGGCCCTTGGCAACTCTCTTCATGGACTGTGATGCACTGTGTTACCTTGTCATGTGTCTCCAATGGGGCTATGCTGGCCCTTGGCAACTCTCTTCATGGACTGTGATGCACTGTGTTACCTTGCCATGTGTCTCCAATGGGGCTATGCTGGCCCTTGGCAACTCTCTTCATGGACTGTGATGCACTGTGTTACCTTGTCATGTGTCTCCAATGAGGCTATGCTGGCCCTTGGCAACTCTCTTCATGGACTGTGATGCACTGTGTTACCTTGCCATGTGTCTCCAATGGGGCTATGCTGGCCCTTGGCAACTCTCTTCATGGACTGTGATGCACTGTGTTACCTTGCCATGTGTCTCCAATGGGGCTATGCTGGCCCTTGGCAACTCTCTTCATGGACTGTGATGCACTGTGTTACCTTGTCATGTGTCTCCAATGAGGCTATGCTGGCCCTTGGCAACTCTCTTCATGGACTGTGATGCACTGTGTTACCTTGCCATGTGTCTCCAATGGGGCTATGCTGGCCCTTGGCAACTCTCTTCATGGACTGTGATGCACTGTGTTACCTTGTCATATGGCTCATATATTCCTTATTTTTACAAGATTATTTATAAACGTTGTGTATGTTTTCTTACATACTAATAAAATAAATTTTATTTCACAAATCTTTGTCCTCATTCTTCCTGTTATTTTTTGCAAGCTCTAGTTTATGTTGTTTATCCTTAAAGGGACCTAACAAATCTATTTGTTATAATGAAATCATATATGTAAGACAATAGTAAATGACTTTAAGATTAACATCTCCAATGTAATCTTATTATTTGTGTTTATATTATTTTCTCTTAGCTCTATCATTGCCTGATTATGATTAGCAGAGTAATTTCTTTATATATGTATATATATTTTTGTATTTGTGTATATATGTATATTTAAATGTTCATATCCATGTGTGTATTTATAAACTCTGCATGAATTGATGCACCTTTACCAAATGATCTGAGTATTGATACAATGATATAATCCCTGTAAAGTGTTCATTTTATTTAAATAGTATTGACTATGTGTATGCTCTTTTTAAAAACAAAATAATGTCCCTTTAAGTGATGTTGATCACTATTGTAAATGAATGTATTTCCATTTGTAAAGCGTTTTTGTCCTTTTTACAAGAACAAGGACATATAGTTTTATTAATAAACAATCTTATTGTAATGTTGACAGCACCTGTATTTCATTTTCAAATCTATATTATTGTCAAAGTGTAACCAAATCAATCTCTGTGTGTAATACAAATAATGTAGATGATGAATATTAGTTAACTAATATGTTAACAAAATACATCTCCTCCCATATATGGCTATAGGTAGGCTGACCATAATTAAACTTGAATAAATGACACGTTTAATCAATACATGTATAACTATTGTTATTCAACAACAATCCAAAGATATCTTAAAACATCAATGGCATATGTATTTCTCATGTGTATCTTTTAAATGTTAAAGATATACACCATAGCTATAGTTCAAGGGACAGTCAAGTCCGAAAAGATGATTCATAATTTGGTGACATTCCTAGATAGCAATCTACACACATACTAGTTCCTAAAATATAAATACGTTTCTTAATGATATGCCAAGATGTCACTGAGTCCTTGTATTGTCTGCGGTTTTTCAGCGATCTCGGATGCGCCATGTTGCTTAAGACGTCACCTGCCAGGCTGTCCAATGATTCCTTGTATTGACTGACGTTCTTACGTGATCAGGAATATGCCTTTTATTGGATTGCGTTTTGACGCGATCAAGGATGCGCCTTTTTTTTTTGGGCGTTCTTACGTGATCAATAATGTGCCTTTCATTGGATGGCGTTCTTACGTGATCAAGGAAGCGCCATGTTAAGACGGCACATGTAAAGTTAAAAAAACGTGTGATTGGATTGCGTAGTCCCGCAATATTTGTGCACGTTAAAAACGTTTGTGACTGCATGCAATTTTAAAAAGCTTGCGAATATGTATTATTTGCATCATGTTACATTGTTGACCCGTAGCTGATAAAGACCAACACATTCTCTTTTGCTGGATGTCTGGTTGAATCAACGAACGAAAGCAAAATGTTTTCATGCATAGGATATTTCTAGGCAAGTGCAAATCTCTACAGTCCATGTTTAATATGTTTGTCAACAATGTTCCTTTTTCTTAAAAATTAATGTTGTGTTTAATGTTGAACATATCTAATTAATAAATATGCGCTATTGTGTTTGAATAAAGTAATCAATATGCATTTATCATATGCTAAATATATGATGCCGACTTCTTCTAAATGTAATTTCGTTGTATATTTTATGAAAGGTTCATTAGACACTCACATTATAAATAAAAATATTTGATTTTGTCTCTAGTTAGATAGTCCATTGTTTAACCAATAGGTTTATTTTGTCTTGTGTTGTAAGAAAATGTAAGTAATTTTCTTACTCCTCGCAAAGCCAATGAGTTTCATGTGAGTACCATCTCCAGCTTTGTCCAGTTTGTGTAAAGGTTCTTTTCATATGTTAATGATGGGGTATTGTGTTTTACGGTTGTAATGGTGGTTCATCTATATTTAAAATATAGCTAACCCTATTTTATTTGCAAGTGTTTGAAGCTTTTTAATATTGCTATCAGTATATGTTAATCTTGTTGTTTGTAGTAGTGTCTATTACATACAGTTATGTAAAAAATATAGGATACTGTCCCTTGAATGCAAATGTTGTTTTTTTGTATCATGTATGAGATCCACATAGTTTAATCTTCAAATATATTTTTGTTAGCATATTTCACCCCCCCACTCCTAAAAGGACTTTAAACCATATTCATTGTTAAAATAAAAATAGTTACAATAAAATATTAACACAATAATGTCTCTTAAAGAAAATAGACTTTATTTAACACGTCAATATAAATGTGATTTTCAAATATTTTTTTTGACAAAGTACATGTAGATATAGCAACAAGCTTAAAATGTGTTAGCATATGTAATGTTGTTAAAGGGACAGTTTCGAAAAATATTTTTTTTACATTATTCGAAAAGTCAATTCTGTAATAACAAGGATATCAAATGTTTCTCAACAATTGAACATTTGCTATCTAAATTTGCTATCTAAACCTATGAGGTTGGTGTGCTCATTTCTTAAATCTTGAAGAGTGCTTGTAATCATTATACAATTTGAGCACTAGAGGGCATTTGGATAGCATTTGTATATGTAAAATCTTGTGCTCATACAGCATATTATTGACCATGTATTGATCATTGATATCTAAAATGTTGTTATGTCAGAACAACAAATAAGTGGTCATTTTTCATAGTCATAGATACAAGGGTAAGCACATAAGTCACACATGTATTTCTCCATGTTTTGTTGTTTCAAACTTTATAATGCGTAATACAGTGTTTTCTTTGTAATCAATAATTTTCTGACTGTCCCTTTAAGCTGTGTTATTGGCATTCAAACAGTAATATGCCATCATGGATAATTGTTATGGTAATTTAGTTAGCGATTCGGGAAACAGTTTGGACATCACATCACAGAAACCAATCAATATCATGAACAAGGATAGGTATGTGATGATGTGGTTTTCACACACTTATAACCCACACTCTGCAAAGAATCTTCCTCCATGGACCCGGTCCCATAGAAGTCGATTATATACAGAGTGTGGTCCACAAGTGTATGAAAACCACATCATCACATACCTATCCATTACCCAAAAAAAAAAATTTAAGATGGAAAAAAATACTTACTTCCTCTTCCTTCCCCTCTTCCCACGGGGCTGAGGCTCTGGGAGAGGCAACTGCCGACTCCGAAGAGTCCTCCTTGGAGCTGTTGTGGGAGGAGTGGAAGGAAGAGTACTGGGACGACCAAGGTGAGGAGTAGATGGCTGAGGAGGAGGAGGAGAAGATGGCTGAGGAGGAGGAGGAGAAGATGGCTGAGGAGGAGGAGGAGAAGATGGCTGAGGAGGAGGAGGAGTAGATGGCTGAGGAGGAGGATGAGATGGGCCGGCAGGAGGAGATGGCCCAGCAGCAAGAGGCCCAGCAACAAGAGGCCCAGCAACAGGAGGTAGACCAGCATGCGCCTCCCGGAAAAATGTGAACATTTCCTGATGAAGATTGAACATTCTTGTTTGTCCTTCTTGTATTGTATTCAGTATACTGATTATTTCGTTTTGGCCTTGAATTATTTGATTCTGCCCATCAAGTATTCTGCGTCGTCCTTCTATGTTTTCTATCCGGGAGGTACGCATCTGGTCTATGTACTCCAGTAGAACCCGCACCTCCGCTATTTCTTCTTGTTGTGCCTGTTGAACCCGTGCACGGCGGGGTGCCCGTGCACGGCGGAGTGCGGGTCTTTGAGGGACCTCGGGTTCCGCGGGTTCAGCGGCATCCTCCTGTGCTTCCGGGGCCTCTTGATCATCTCCCGTGCGCTGTTCGTCACGGGGGGCCTCTTCCCTCCGAAGTGGGAATTCCTCACCACCACTCTCATCCCGGGGAGATGCAGGAGGCTGTGCTGCCTCGTCCCCAGACTCTGTATATTAAAAAAAAAATAAAAAAAGAAATGTATATATTAGCATATTTGCAAATAAAGGTTTAAATGACTTAGCTTACGATACAATTACAAATGCAGAATCATTAATCCACTTTGAAATCTAACAAACAATCAATTCTATTTCCGCTTTTTCTAAACAGTGTTTGTGATATCTGGTCAATGTGAATGTTTTTGCGTTTGTTTTCAGTCTGTTTAAATGCACACCTAACCTATAGCCTAGATACTGATGTAACCGCTAAGTAATAGAATGCGTGTAAACAGCGTAATAGCATTAATCGGATCCTTAACACATGAAACCCAATGTTTTATCTTTCATGATTTATAAGCATACATTTAGTATCAACTTTCGAATGTACTTTTGTTATCTAATTAGCTTCATTCTCTGGATATTCTTTGCTGAAAAGCATATCTAAATATGTTTATAAGATTCTGATTGTTAGCTGAATATAGCTGCCTCCTGTGATTGTTTCACCGTGTGCATGGCTATTTCTTCATTAAAATATATCTCAAGAATGAATCAAATTATGTAATATAAGTACATTTGAATGTTTTGTCAAATTGTATTCGCTACCTCAATCATGAAAGTAAATGTTTGCGTATAGTGTCCATTGAAATACATTCGTATGTGAAATTATTGTTCAATGAGCTTACCGTCAGATGAGAGTGGCAGGTTCCCGGTATCGATTCCTCCGATACCGACTACTTCCACCTCGGAGATGCTGGGCCGCAACATTTCCTCCCATCTGCAGTACTCCATTTCAAGGGCAGGGCCGCCACCGGTCCCTGCGGCATGTCGGGCCTCCAGGCTTAACTTTTTTTTAAGTTCAAGTTTACAGTCCCGGTACCGATGTTTGATGGAATCCATATCCCGGTTCCGGCAACCCACTGCATTGACTGCATTCCGAATCTCGTTCCAGAGCCTCCTCCTGTCAGTCGGGGTAGTCTTCTGGTGCTGCAGCATCCTATACCTGGCCATATAGGCCTCTACGAGGGCCTCCTTCTCCTCCATCGTAAACCTCGCCTCCCTAGTCGCCTTGGCCTTCCCCTGTGACGATGCCCTCTGTTTCCCGGACTGTGAAGCCCTACTCTGACCGCCACTGGGCCCAGCCACTTGGTCATCTTGAACCAAGTGGCTGGGTCCACCCACCGCTTCCACCCCCGCTTCCTGCCCCCCTTCCTGCCCCCCTTCCTGCCCTGTTCCTCTCCCCCTCCCTCTACTCCCCCCTCTACCTGTCCCCTGCCTGGCCTCCATCTCCTCCCTAAACTAAACCCCAAATAATAAAAAAAAAGTGAGTGTGATGAAATGAAAGGGGGTCAAAATAAAGAACTAAAAAGACAAAAAAGGTGCTTAAAGTGTGAGGGATGTAAAAAAAAACAAAGAGGGTAAGGAGTATTTAAATAAACGAAAAGAATAAGACTAAAAGGAGGATATGTAAACTAAATGTAACTAGGGGATGGGTATGGGATGGGTATGGGGTATGGGATAAGAGTAAATGGGATGAAAGGGAATGGGACTACAAGGAATGGGGTATGGAGTGTAGTATGAGGGGGTAGGGGGTATGGAGTGTATGTAGTGTTATTGATAAGTGTATGTATGTATTGAATGTGTTTGCGTGTAAATGTGTTAAGTGTACAGATAAATCACTCGCTCGCTAACTAACACTACTTCTAATTCTCAATAACAAACACTCCCACTAACGCTCACTAACTACCACTAACTGACGCTCACACTAACAACTATCACTAATAACTCCCACTAACTCACTCACGCTCCCACTAACAGACTCTCTCCCACTCCCGCTAACTCCCACTAACTCACTCACTCTCTCACGCTAACACTACCAACTGACTATCTCACGCTAACACTACCAACTGACTATCTCACGCTAACACTACCAACTGACTCTCTCACACTAACACTAACTCACTCTCAAAAAATCGCAAAATCTCTATTCTTAAATCTCCAAAGACCCACCAGCAACACAGTCAAAGAAGCCCTGCTTGTGTGGTGCTTATATACCCTGTGTAAATGTTTAATGATGTCCCAATTTCCATTGTAATTAGTGTTCAGGTGTGCTTTATTAGCAATTAATATTATTGCAATGTGTATTAGGTGTGTTAATTTGCGCATGCTCATTTTGAGTTGGTATTTGTGGAATGTGTAGAATGCGATGATGTCATAGTGGTCGTTTTCTCTAACATTGTCCAATAGTATTCTTTTTAAATGTGAATTTGCGATGGTGTGTTCTTCGTGAAGTGTTGTATATGTATGTTTTTCATAATATATAATGATATTGAATGCGATTTTTTTTTTAGTGTATGTATATATTTTTTAATCCTTGTTGTTATTGTGCGATTTTCCGCATCTTAAAGTATATGCGTATTCCCCGTATAAATAGTATTAAAACTTCCCCCGCTTGTGAATGTGTAATGCTTGTGTGCTTTGTTGATTGATTGATGTTGTGACATTTGCGGCGTGTTATTGTTGTGCATGATGTGGTATGCGTCATATGACCGAGCTGTGCGTATTCTCGCGAGATCGAGTGTTAGGTAAAAAAAGCTATTTTTTGCCTTTCCCATTGATCTCTATGGGAGACTGTCTAACGCGGGCAGGATTACGCGTGTGACATACACGCGTTAGGAGCATCGTTAGATGGTCTTATATTAACTCTAAATACCGGAGTCAAACAATGCCGTGCGTTAGACATAAAACACGCGTGGCGTTAACAGCCCATCTACCGCCGAACTCTAAATCTAGCCGTAAGAATTGCTACAAGATCAGAGGGATATGTTCAAGAAAGGAAATTGGGTGGGGATTAATTTTGATAATAGAGAGATGCACATGCTGGGGACAGGAAAAAGCAGATTAATGGAGTAGACAGTTGGTTCACAAGAGTTAAAAACAGTGTAATAAATCCAGCAAAGACAGAGGGGTTTAAAGGGACATACCAGGAGTTAAAAACTGTGTTATAAATCCAGCAAAGACAGAGGGGTTTAAAGGGACATACCAGGAGTTAAAAACAGTGTAATAAGTCCAGCAAAGACAGAGGGGTTTAAAGGGACATACCTGAAAGTAAATGAGAAATAGGGTTAGATTTAGGAGATGTTGGGCTTCAATGAGTAGCAATCTGTGCAGTTGAAATTCTTGTCTAATTCTCAGCCTTGTCACTTAAAGATGGTCACTTAGACAGATGGGAGCTTAGAGAGATGGAATGCTCAGTCCCCAGCAAACGCTCTCCCCTTAATAGCTTGTTCTATGGCTAGTTACCACCCTAGAAGCAGCCTCTTTTTGCTCAATATGTGCCTTTCACAGAGAAGAACTTTCCTGTAGCATATCAGTCTGATCCTGACTTCACAGTACAATCCAGCACTGAAATACCAGGAAAACCCTCTTTGAACGAGAGAAACGTCAAACCTCAGACGTACGTTTCGGCCTATTGTGGGCCTCGTCAGTGAGGTGCAGCCATATCCCTCTAGGCACACTGAGCAACGGGTCCACGTCTGGATTCCCGCATCACACTTAGGGAGACTTCCCTAAGTGTCATAATTTGCATAAATAAAAAGAGAGAAGCGCTCAACCTGGGAACGAACTATAGCATAATAGCTTGTTCTATGGCTAGTTACTACCCTAGTATATTAAATAATTGAATAAATCTGAGGATGAAAGCATTCTTTATGAAAGAGATACTGACCAATACATGATTCCACCAGTTGGATGGCTTGTGATTTCAAAGAACAAATACAGCTATTTCATATACAAAAATAAACCTAATAAAAAAAATCATACATTTTGTTTAGATAAATCATTTGATTTTCTAAAGGATTGTGATTTACCCCTTTGTGTTTATATCTTAAGATAAGCTTAAGAATGAAAGAATTTGAATTTTGAGAATCGCACATCTTAAATATCATATACACATAATTATTTAGCAGCCATATTATTAAAGAAAGAAAGAAAACAGGCACATAAACAGACAGACAGACAGAGATACAGAGAAACATAGATATTGATGGCAGATAAGAGCCATAGGCCCAGTAAGTCTGCCCGATATTACCTAAAAGTATAAACTTATCTAGTTCATAGGATAGCCTTATGCTTGTCCCAGGCATTTTTAAAGTCCCCAACAGTGTTGGTCTTTACTACCTCTTGAGGAAGTTTATTCCATAAATCAATCACTCTTTCTGTAAAGAAGTGCTTCCTCAAATCATTCCTGAATCTACTACCCTTTAGCTTGAGATCATGACACCTTGTTCTTGAATTTTCCATTTTATGTTAAATACCCACACTCTCAGTTTTACTAAGCCCTTTAATGTACTTGAAAGTTTCTATCATATCACCTCTTTCCCTTCTCTCCTCTAAGCTATATATATTTAGGTCATTGAGCCTATCCTGGTAAGTTTTATTATTTAGACCATTTACCATTTTGGTAGCCCTCCTTTGCACATATTCAAGTTTGTTAATAGTCTTCTGAAGATATTGGTCTCTATTTATCAAAGTCTGGCGGACCTGATCCGACAGTGCGGATCAGGTCCGCCAGACCTTGCTGAATACGGAGAGGAATACGCTCTTCGTATTCAGCATTGCACCAGCTGCTCACAAGAGCTGCTGGTGCAACGCTGCCCCCTGCAGAATCACGGCCAATCGGCCGCCAGCAGGGGGGTGTCAATCAACTCGATCGGGTTGAATTGCGGCAATGTCTGTCCGCCTGCTCAGAGCAGGCGGACAGGTTATGGAACAGCGCTCTTTAGACCGCTGCTTCATAACTGGTGTTTCTGGTGAGCCTGCAGGCTCGCCAGAAACACGGGGCCTCAAGCTCTATCCGGAGCTTGATAGATAGGCCCCATTGCCTCCAGAACTGCACACAATACTCAAGATGAGGCCTAACTAATTATCTATAATGTGGCATAAGAATCTTATTATTTCTGCTGCAAATACCTCTACCAATACATCCAAGCATTCTGCTGGCCTTACTCACTGCATTACTACATTGTTTACTAAATTTTAAATAATCTGAAATAATAAGTCCCAAGTCCTCATTTGTAACAGTCAGTAAAGTGTCATTGAGTCTTTAATTAACATTACCCCACCCCCGGAAAATCCACTCTGTTACAAATTTTTGTATCATCTGCAAACAGACATACTTTCCCCTGTAGCCCTTTGCTGATATCACAGATAAACATGTTAAACAAAACAGGCCCCAGAACTGACCCCTGAGGAACATCACTAGTAATAGCCCCCTCGGCTGAATGATCTCCATTTACTAAGACTCTTTGTTTATTGTCCTTAAGTCAGCATTCCATCCAGTTCACAATTTTTGAGTCTAGACCAAGGAGATACAGTTTGTAAATTAGTTTGTTTTGTGGGACGGTGTCAAATGCTTTGCTGAAATCTAGATATGCTACATCAACTGCTACACCCTTGTCTAATACTTTTGTTATGTAATCAAAGAAGTCAATTAGATTTGTCTGACATGATCTCCCTGAAGTAAAACCATGCTGATTTTGGTCCTCTAAATTGTTTGTCTTTATGTAAGTCATAATTCTTTATTTTAAAGGCTTTCCATTAATTTCCCTACTACTGAAGTTAAACTAACTGGCCTGTAGTTACCAGATTCTTCCCTACTGCCATTTTTATGAAGAGGTATTACATTTGCTATTTTCAAATCATCTGGAACAGCTACTGTTAATAGTGACTGATTAAACAGATCAGTTAATGGGACAGTTAGCACTGATTGAAGTTCTTTTAAAACCCTTGGATGAATATTATCAGGACCCACTGCCTTTTTAACATTAATTTTTGATAATGCTAACAAAACCTCATCCTCTGTAAAAAGATTAGTGTTAAGGTTGTTTCTATTTTTCATAGCATCCCTTAATGTAGACATTCTATCTTCACAATCTTTTGTGAAAACAAAACAGAAGTAATCATTGAGACAGTCTGCAATTTGCTTATCTCCTTCTATTATTCTACCATCAACGGATTTCAATTTTACTATTCCTACCTTATTTTTTCTTCTTCCACTGATATATCTAAAAAATGTTTTGTCCCCATGTTTTACTGACTGTGCTATCTTCTCATCTGATAGAATTATCCACAAACTCAAACACATCCACATATATACAAACAAACATATATGCACACATAAACACATATATACACGTACACACACATACACCACACATACACACACATTTACACACACAAAAACATGTATATACAGGTAAATAAACACATATACACACACATACATACACATATACACAAATCCACATGCCCCACATATACACACACAAACACATAAATACACACATATATACACATATATACAAATTTATACACAAACATATGAACATATATAAACACATACAAACACACATACACACGCAAACAGATGCACATATACACACACATGCATACACAAACACAGGCACATATATGTATGCACACAAACACATACATATATACACATACATAAACACACACAAACAAATATTCATAGTAAAATACCTGCTCAAATACATCTCATTGAAAGTGTGATCATTTAGTAAGCAATATCTACTATTACAAATCATTTTAGGCATCTCCATGGATTACAAATTACAAAACAGCAGCTACAGATGCTAAATGCTATATATATATATATATATATATATATATATATATATATATATATATATATATATATATATATATATATATATATATAGAGAGAGAGAGAGAGAGAGAGAGAGAGAGAGAGAGAGAGAGAGAGAGTTAAAAAAAAATTGCATGCATTGCCTGTCTGGCCTTACTCACCTCCATTTGCAGAGACAACAGCACACAGGAAAGCGGTAATTGCTGGAGTATTACCTGACCCTCACTGCAGCTATATTCAGGACATCAAGAGCAGAGGTGACACTGATACTGGCATTGCTGCCCTGCTCCACCCACTGACTCCTTCCACTCTCTCTAGAGAAGCCTGTGTGGTGCTGATGTATAGCAGGTAGAGGGGCTAAAATTAAATTTAAAAATAAATAAATTAATTAATTAATAAAGTACTATTGCAAAAAAATAATACATTCAAAACTCCTGCAGCTATTTGCATTTCGCCCCAGATTTTCTACTCGGCCTAATGAAGCTGTGCACTCCTTAAAAAGTAGCTATACACTCACACAAGTGCACAGCTTAGAGAATGTAGTGGCTGCCGGCCCCCTAAAAGGATTGACCCAGTAGCAGTTGCAAGTGCGACCCTGCGACCCCAGTAGTTAGATTGATAGAAATATAGATAAATGGATAGAAATATATTTTATATATATTTCAGTTTTATTTTTAAAATAAAGTAATTTTACCCAACATAATGATCAATATGGAATACAATTATAAAATAAATTGCATAACAAGTTAGTGTAAAGCATGTGAGCAAAATAATTACATAATAACTGAGTACCAAATTAGTCAGTTTTGTTAAATTGAGAAAGTGTAAAAATAAACAAATCAATACAAACAGAATTGTTCATCATCTACTTGTAATTACTCATATCATAACCCATTATTTTTTATTCTGTTTCATACAAAAGTGTTTTATATACAGTAAAAATGTAAATTGATTTTTTACATTCTATTTTAGCAGCTTTATTAGTAACTGTTAAGTACATCCCTTCTCGTATATTTATATTATTAATGCTTCTTATTTAATTTAAATACAAACACTGACATTGTTGCTGTTGTTTATTTTGTCCCAGGAAAAATTACTGAGTCATAAAACTAGTTAAATCCGTAGTGCTTTTTTTCCCCTCATATTACAAGTAAAAAGTTTTTTTGTCTTGCTCAAGAGATTGGGCCACATGTATTAAACTATGTGTGGACAAGGTTCTTAACTTGAGGACTTGTCTTTCTGCATGGCTTTGCAGCATACGGACAGAGGACCCTGTTTGTCTATTGCCTGTATGTATTATTACACACTTAAGTGAGCAACCAATCGTGTGAAAGAAGGGACTTTCAATCACCCTGAGCAAGCAAGTTCGGGGGATTTCTCTCAGAGGTGGCAGAGAGTGTATGAAGCAGTTGTCTAATGACACTACTTCTTACATAGAGCGAAGCAGGTTTGCATGTGGGAACCTGTTCTGCAGGGGCTCAGAAGCAGCTTACACTGTGTGGACAAGGAGTTCATTGCCTAGGTCAGTGTTTCTCAACCACGGTCCTCAAGTACCCCTAACAGGCCAGATTTTCATGATATCTGAACTACAGCACAGATTAAATAATAAGCTAATGGGGAGGCAGAGCCAGCGCTCAAGAGAGATGGCTGCATCCGAGTGAGCTCCTGAACACAAAATGGGCTATTAGCCTCAAATCCAACACCTAAACCCCTTCAACAGGCATAAAATGTTAGCCTACAG
Organism: Bombina bombina; assembly: GCF_027579735.1. Lineage (NCBI taxonomy): Eukaryota > Metazoa > Chordata > Amphibia > Anura > Bombinatoridae > Bombina > Bombina bombina. Next base: position 1,277,253,522 of record NC_069500.1, read on the forward strand.
CTAAAGTCACCGACCACAATCGTCCAAACCAACTCCGATTGCGGAGAAGAAAAGATCGGGAGAAGCCGGTTGTCATATTCGGCATGCTGAAATACACAGTCAGGCTGGAGGTGAAGGCCTTATGCATCCATGGAGTGACACCTAACAACGGTCAGTACAGGCTCTATATCAAAGCCTAAATGATCAGGGAATGAGCCCTATATTCTATAGCAGGAGCACTAAGCTGCATTAAATACCATTAATATTGCAATCAAAGGGATGCTTGCCCTGGGGGATGGATGTGGAAAAGCACACTATGAAACCTAGCATGGTCACTATAAAAAGTGAGTCATAACTATGATATAGTAGTTCAGTGCCGGCTACAGCATCTTAAAGCACACTAACAGCTTATAAGTAGAAATACAAAACCTTAAAGATTGCCTTATCATAAGTGAACCTGCTGGGGACTCTGGGAGATAAAAGTGGATTTCTGTTTCACATATAATCACTCATTTGAGGATTGCTTTACTTCTCACAGAGTTTGGAAGTATATTATACTTCATTACATAGCAAACATGTCTCCAAAGTAATTAAACAAAGTGGACTGTTCAGCCAAAAAAAAGGCAAATACAGTACCATCTGTAAATAACTTTTTTAAGTGTCTAGAACCTCCACAGACCCCTAATGTAACGGAAGAAGAAACAAGGCTGAGATAAGAGTCAGAATCAGACTTGGAATACCCTGCATTGGTCATATCTGTTCCTAAAGCTCTTCTAGACACGTTACCTTCATAAAAAGATTTTTCCACGTTAATTCAACAGGTGAAGCAATGCATTCGGGAGAAAATCTCAGAGATCAAGAAAGATCTTACAGAAGTAGGACAAAAAGTGGAAAAACTAGAGGAAGATTAAGCTCATCAAACTACAACAATGGTGATCTTAAACAACCATCTAGCCCAACAAGAAAATACTATTCAGCAATTAGAACATGAAATTGACAAGCTGGAAAACAGGAGCCACCAACACAATATCAGAATAAGGGGAATTCCAGAAACAGTGGCCCCACAAGAATTAGAAAAACATGTTCAAAGTATTTTCGCTTATCTACTAGATGAAGATGAAGACACAACTGTTGCACTGGATAGAGCCCAAAGAGCCTTATGAGCTAAACCCTCTGAGGACTTACCACCTAGAGATGTGATAGTAGAGGTCATAAGCTAATCTATTAAAGAAAATTTGATGAAAAAGGCGAGACAAAAATATCCAATAAAATTCAAATCAGTGGAAGAGATCTGAGACCCTTAACGAACAAACTATGTGAGCAAAACATTCCCTATAGATGGGGACACCCATTCAATTTACAAATACAATGGAGAGGCAAGAGGATCCTATGTCACTCCCCAGAGGAAATACCATCAATTTGCAAAGATCTAAGAATACTCCCTCCTCCATCTTCGGATAGCGGTACATCTACTTCTGCTTCCAATCAACCCAAGACGAACCTGCTGTCTCAAAGATCTGAATGGCAAAGAGTGTCCTCTAGAAGGAACGACAAACCATCATTTAGGCAAAACCTCCACAAAGCTGAAGGTCAAGAAACCACATAGACTATCTATAAGTATACTGTGCTTTTATTATCTTCTCTGTATGTTTATATCATTTCAGACTTTTCCCTTTTTCTTAAGGTACCTGAGGAGAAGTATTATCTGTTATGCTTAATGACTTATGTTTTTCCAACTTTGGGAAGAGAGTAGTTAAGAAGCTAGACAGTTAGGTAGGGAAATTAAACTCTACAATGGCAGGCACTTTTGTATGAAATGTCTAGTTTTTCTTGGTTTATTACAGAGGTAATCAGTTAGGTGTGAGAATAAAGCCAAAAAATGGCTTTAACACCTTAATGTTGCAAACTGTCTTACTAAGCCCAATTAGTAGAGTATTCCCCTGGAAATTAAAGCTTTATGCTTTTGTTTTATTGTTATTCTGTAAATATTTAGTTTGCTGTTATATTGTTATGCCTAAGGAATTTGGATGAACATTCAAATGTCCATGTAGAAATGCCATGTATATGTAGCAAGTCAATGTTACAAAAATTAAATGATTACACAACATAATGCCGCATGCTCTAATGAGCAACACTTACACATCATCACACAAAATGTGAAAGGGTTTAATTGCCCAAATAAAAGAAATATTGATCTTCAGGATCTGCTTAAAAGAGGAGGGAAGATCCTGTTATTACAGGAGATTCACTTTAAGGCCAACAAGATAACAAAATATTTCACCACTCACTTTACACAACACTTCCTTAGTACAAATAGACAAAAGAAAGTAAATAGAGTAAGTATTCTTATGCACAAGTCTGTTCCATTTAAAATGTTACAGGCAGATAAAGATAAAAAAGGAAGATACTTGTGTATTCCAGGCTTATTGTTTTGTAAACCTATCACAATAGTTATTCTCTATGTACCAAATACACACCAAGACTCCTTCATAGCAAATGTTACCTCTAAGATTTTGGACAACATTAATGGCCCACTAGTCCTGAGGAGAGATTTGAACATTCCATTGGTGCCCTCAATGGATTGTTCAAATCCTAAAAGTCAAATACCACACAAATCTCTGAAATCAATCTGGTAAAATCTCAAAATCCTCACTTTACACGACACCTGGAGATACCTACACCCACTAACCAAATATTATACCTTTTTTTCCCATCCACACAAAAGTTACTCTCAACTTGATTATATTATGGTTTCTTATATCAGAAAATCCAACATAAAACATACAACATGGTCCATCCACTCCCTAGTGGAGTGTTTTCTCGGTTGGCCTTCTATGCCACTCAGACCCTTTAGTTGGAGACTAGATGACACAATGTTATTAAACCCAAAAGACCTGGAAATCTTTACCGAGCAGATTAACACCTATTTTTCAATAAATATCACTCCGGATTCAAATCCGGATATGATCTGGGAGGCACATAAGACCTATATGAGAGGTGAATTTATAAAATATAGAGCAATCTAGAGCAAACTAGCAATCTAGAGCAAACAAACACAGATTAGACAGGACAATTTACACATCACTAGTCCAAGAATTTCCAAACAATGGAAATTGTGGTCTTATGCCACAGCAAAAGCTGCCAGTTCTGCTTCTCCTTTGGAAACAAATATAAAGATCCTTACAAGGTGGTATCTGATACCGAATAAATTGAAGCACATGTTTCGAAACGTTAGCAATTAGTGTTGGGGAGGGTGTAACCAAAATTGTACAATGTTTCATATATGGTGGTAGGGTAGCATTCTACCCCCATTCTGGGATGAAATGCATGCAGTGATTAGTAAGGTTATAGGTCTAACACCTTAATTTACACCAGAATTCTATTTGTTTAATGTTTTCTCGAAAATTACATGTAAACTCAGAAGTAGCATAACTCAGATTATGATAAACGCAGCTTAACAACTAATTCCTAAATTTTGGAAAGTAACGCAAATTCCAACTCTAGATAACTGGAAAATGAAAGTAGAAAATATGCTGAGAATGGAGAGAAGTTAGTATTTCCCTACAGGTAAACTAAATACATATCATTATATAATTTTCCATTGGGAACAATACAAATATGGAAAGGCAACCTAAAATATAAAATATACTTTTGTCATATGGTTTCTATAATTAAGATGACAGTATCTGTATTTATATGATGAGGTAAACACTTCAGTTGATAATCTATATATTCAGAAGCAAAAATCGAAAATAAATCCAAATCTTTAGGCTTCAATATTTAATTTTTGTTTTATGTTTAAGTCATATATTTTTCCACAGTTTCCCCATTAACCTACCCTACCTCCACTTATATCATCCTATATAATAAAAGGCCAGGTATGTTTGTCAGATGCAGTCATGCGTAGTAGACACTGCGAGAGTACAAACATACCTGGCCTTTAGGATCAACTTTAGATAAGATTGGCCGTTGCGGGGGCGTAGTCGTGGTTGGGTGGAGCGTGGTGAGGGGGCATGGCCGACGGGAGTGCCGAGATGGGGGCATGGACAGACGTGGCCGGACGGGGAATGGGCATGGCTGACAGGTAGTGGGCATGACCTGAGAGCGACAAAGAGTGGGGAGAGATAGAGGGGGCAAAAGAGAGAGGGGAGAGAGAGCAAAGTAGAGGGGGGGAGAGAGAGCAAAGTAGAGGCGGGAGAGAGAGCGAAGTAGAGGCGGGAGATAGAGCAAAGGAGAGGTGGAGAGAGAGCAAAGGAGAGAGGGAGAGCGAGCAAAGGAGAGGGGGAGAGAGAGCAAAGGAGAGAGGGGAGAACAAAAGAGAGGGGGAGAGAGAGCAAAAGAGAGGTGGAGAGCAAAAAAGAGAGGGGAGAGAGAGCAAAAGAGGGGGGAGAGAGAGCAAAATTAAGTAGGAGAGAGAAAGCAAAAGAGGGGGGAGAGAGAAAGCAAAAGAGGAGAGAGAGAAAGCAAAATATGTGGGAGAGAGCAAAAGATAGGGGGGAGATAGCAAAAGAGAGGGAGAGAGAGCAAAAGAGAGGGGGGGGGAGAGAGAGAGCAAAAGAAAGGGGGAGAGAGAAAGAGAGCAAAAGAGAGGGGGAGAGAGGGGGGAGAGAGAGCAAAGGAGAGGGGGAGAGAGGGGGGAGAGAGAGCAAAAGAGAGCACAAAAGAGAGGGGAGAGAGAGAACGCAAAAAAGAGGGGGAGAGAGAGCAAAAGAAAGGAGGAGAGAAAGCAAAAGAGAGGGGGAAGAGAAAAAGCAAGGGGTGGGACTGCTGTACTACAAAAAATGGCCCATGTGCACAGGCTTTAGGACTAGTCCTTCTATAAATGTTGATTAAAGATAGAAGCAATACTGGAAATTATTAGACAGTCTCTAATGTATGTAGCTGTTATAAGAAAACTGGACTACAAAATAGAAGTAAAAAACACTCATAAGCAGAGACTTTTTAAAGACATTTCACTATAAGACTGTACAACATGTGTAATATGCTTCTTTTGGAACACAGTATTGTATGTTTGTTTCAATAAAGAAATAATAAAAAAATAATAATAATCAGCTAATGGGTGAGAGCAGGCTAGTAACCATGGTTACTTATCAGCAGATTATTTCACCTGTGCTCTGGTTCAGATATCATGAAAACCTGGCCTGTTAGGGAGACTTGAGGACCACTGGTCTAGGGCACGCTAGCATCTAGATGTTATATAGTATGGGTGCGCTGAATTCCTCACATAATAGACTTCTAGAGGGCACGCTGAAAAATGTGCTGGTTTAAATACAAGTAAAAAGCAATTCATTCATACTTACATACATATACTGTACAAATACACATACATACACACACATACAACTATACATGCACATACTGTACAAATACACATACATACACACACATACAACTATATATGCACATACTGTACAAATACACATACATACACACAAATATCTACACACATACAACTATACATACTTACATGCACATACGGTACAAATACACATACATACACACTAATATCTACACACATACAACTATACATGCACATACTGTACAAATACACATACATACACACACATACAACTATACATGCACATACTGTACAAATACACATACATACACACAAATATCTACACACATACAACTATACATACTTACATGCACATACAGTACAAATACACATACATACACACTAATATCTACACACATACAACTATACATGCACATACTGTACAAATACACATACATACACACACATACTGTACAACTATACATGCACATACGGTACAAATACACATACATGCACACAAATATCTACACACATACAACTATACAAACTTTTTGCATGACCAAGCACAAGATAATGCACCCTGCTCTATCAGTTGCGCTCCACTTGTAATCTATTAATTTAATAGTAAAAATGCATTGCAATATATTTTATTTATATGTTTTGTCCTATTCTCCTGTAATTTAGTTGTTTTATTTTCAATTCTCCAGAGAGGTTGCATACTTCTTCAGAATTCAATCCTGTTATATTCTACCCAGATATTGTATAATTATTTCAGGAACACATTTGTATCTGTTCTTACTTAACCATAACAATGATGTAAAGATAGAGAATACTGAATTGGCTTTAGAAAGGGTATAATCCTTGACTGCAAAACAATACAAAGTTTGCTAACAAAAGGACAACTTCAAATGTTTTAAAAATATTTATTTTATATGCGAACCTTTCGCAATATTGTCAGATACATACTATTAAAGGGACAGTCAAGTCTAAAAATAACTTACATGATTTAGATAGGAAATGTTATTTTAAACATCTTCCCAATTTACTTTAATCACCAATTTTGCTTTGTTTTCTTGGTATTCTTAGTTGAAAGCTAAACTTAGGAGGTTTATATGCAAATTTCTTAGACCTTGAAGACTGCCTCTAATCTGAATGCATTTGACCACTAGAGGGCATTAGTTCATGTGTTTCATATAGATAACATTGAGCTCATGCATGTGAAGTGACCTAGGAGTAAGCACTGATTGGCTAAAATACAAGTCTGTCAAAAGAACTGAAATAAGGGGGCAGTCAGCAGAAACATAGATACAAGGTAATTACAGAGATAAAATGTGTATTAATATAACAGTGTTGGTTATGCAAAACTGGGGAATGGGTAATAAAGAAATTATATGTCTTTCTTATTGTCTTTCTTTTTAAACAACAACAATTTTGGTGTTGACTGTCCCTTTAACTGAATATATTACAACATGATTTTTTAAGGCCCTTTAAGAATCCATAACAAACTTCCCATTACAAATATAAGTAATAATAATTTTAAAATGTTCAAATTTGCATAAATAGAACATATTTTTATTACTGCAATGATAGGGACAGAGCAGTGTTGCACGGTAAATAATCAGTTCCAAATTCCTTTGAGAACTACATTACAGGAAATCATTTAAAGTGATATTCTAATGAAATAATAAAATGTTTTGATTGGTTAGAGCATTTTATTATTTCCCTAATGCTCCATGGTAATTGTACATGTGTTCCCCTAAGGCACTAAGGAGCTGTTTGCGAATAACATCTCAGGCGCTACCGAATCTGCTTGGCCACTAAAAAAAATGCAACTATAAAAAGCCTCTTGAATAATGTCATTCTTTTAACATGAACAAAAGAATAAAACAAATATTTATAACAATTGTTCACTTTGGCCCAATTGTAAATAAAAACAGAAAAATAACTTTATTGATTGTAAAAGATTTATATCTGACAATAGCACATATGCAAATGAGTGCACACTATGATTTGTTTTTTTTAAACTGCTGGGTACAACTAGGGTATTGTTATTAATAGTCACCATGATGCTGATTTTCCTCTCGTACTTGCAGCTCTCTTTTTAAATCTGTTGTCTTATATTTTACCCCATTAACCCAGTTGGTAAAGCTCTGCATTTCTATACTAGGGGCCGCCATCTTGGTATTGGTGCATCTTGTGACAAACGGTGCACTTTCACAGATCAGTGATGTTCTTGGCTTTGGATTAGTTCACACACTAGAAAGCAGAAGAGTTACATTTTGCAGTTTTTGTTTTCAAATATTTAAGCCACTGAAAAAATGCACAGCTCACGCTTTATGCACACTACACTGAAGTACATGATATGGCCTTTCAAGAAGATCTTTGATCTGTGGGCTGTGCACCATTTCTGTCACAAGGTACAACAATAGTAAAATTCTAAGATGGCGGCGACCAGGGTGAAGATGAAGAACCTAACTAACCAGCACTTTTGAGGGGTTAAAATAAGAGAATAGCTTTGAATAGATATTAAGACTCAGGAGAACAGAACAATAGCACTGTGATTATTTACCATGCATTTGTAGTCCTACCCAAGACAGAGTTTAATATCCTTTAATTCCAGCAGCTGATTTTAGTGTGAGATTTTTTTCCACTTAAAGGGACAATCTACTTTAAATGTTTAATTATTTAAAAAGATAGATAACGCCTTTACTAGTCATTCATCAGCTTTGCACAACCAACATTGTTTTAATAATATCACAGAGGTAAAAAGTTGATTAATATAACAGTGTTGGTTATGCACAACTGGGGAATGGGTAATAAAGGGATTATCTATCTTTTTAAACAATAACAATTCTGGAGTAGACTGTCCCTTTAACTCTCAGTAACCCAAATATTGACACTGCATTGCTTTGTGTCATACGTCAGAATAATAGACAGAAAAGGCATAGAGCATTGGTATACTCAGATAAGCAGAAACGTTACAATATGTTGTCACAATAAAAAGAAGGCCTCACAGGTGTATTAAAAATTCCACTTTATTCAATCCTATTATTAGATCATCAGGATAGAGAGGTGCATCCCAACAGTTGAACACATTCCGTTCCTGAAGCCCCGAACCCATTGACTCCTGATAGACTGTGTCCCCTGTTAGAGCGCACCTCTCATTCCTGATGTTTCTTTTAATTAGAAGGAATACATTTGCATCATTAAGTATGCCCCAGAGCCAGAAGGGTTTTACTGCTAGCAGAAATCAATCTGATCTGAGTGCTGCAAACAACCATTTTTTTCATTAAACATTAACATCAATACAACAATTACATTTGTAATCCCTACACCTTAAAGTGATAATGACGCACATTCACAATCACTAACAGCTTTTGCTATCCTTCTTACATTTTCTGATTCAAATGTTAATCCGTAAAACATATTCACTAAAGCTGTGCTCCATAGAATAACACAACAGGTATTAGCGGAGAGGTTAAAGGGACATTAAACCCATATGTTTTCTTTCATGATTCAGACAGAACAAGCACCTTTCTAATTTACTTCTATTATCTAATTTGCTTCATTCTCTTGATATCCTTTGATGACTGGTGGCTGCATATAGATGCCTCCTGTGATTGGCTCACCTTTGTGCATTGCTATTTCTTCAACAACAGATATCTAAAGAATTAAACAAATTAGATAATAGAAGTAAATTGGAATGTTGTTTAAATTGCATCCTCTATCTAAAACTGAGGCTTTTAAAGGGACATTGCACACTAGATTTTTCTTTGCCTATGTTTTGTAGATGATCCATTTATATAGCCCATCTGGTAGAATTTTTGTAAAATGAATAGTTTTGCTTATTTTTTAATAAAATGCACTGATTTTCAGACTCCTAACCAAGCCCCACAGTGTTAGATGTATACGCGCGTTTACAGACTCCTGCTGGCTCCTGTTTATGTTATCTCTAAGTTCATAAGCACTAATGCAGAGAGATGGGGCGTGTCTGTTCTTGTTTTCCCAGCCCCTTTCAGTGGGTGTCCCAGTCAACCTCATCAACAGTGCTAATCTGGGAGCTTCTAAGTAGGTTTTTAAAAGGTTTTAAACTGGATTTTTAGATCAATATCTGTACATATTATTCTTTATAATACTGTCTATTACATGCAGTTATATGAAAATTGGTGTATACTGTTTCTTTAATAGATGAGCACACAATGAAAATGTAAAGCGCAATTTACAGAGCCAACCATTCATTCACCTATTTGCGTATAGGCTTAGAGGTACTTCCTGCTAATCCCCATTGGCTGGTGAGTATTTCCTGCTAATTCTCATTGTCTTATAGGTACAGTGAATATTTTCAGTCAGAAAAAAAAAATCAACATATTTAAATGCTTCTTCTTAATAGCGATGCTTACACATCTTTATAGGTATAATGTCCGTTTAAATAATGCAAAAAAATGTAATTTTTAGGAAGAAAAATTATTTTGTTTGAATATGTTTACTGCTTTTAAATTAACAAAGAATTTTAACAAGGAGTTGAATCTAGTTGTTTAATATTGAGGTAAATTGAAAGTATAATTTTCCTCTTTAGTCTACAGCCCTAAATCTAATAACATAGACATCAGGGGCGTAACTAGACTTCACTGGTCCCAAAGGCAAAGGTTGTGGTGAGGGCTCAACATTTCAACAGCGTTATTTATGGTTGTTTGTAAGAAGAGTCAGAAGCTGAGCTGGTAGTCACATGGTTGCTGCATCTCTCATTCATTTGACTCATTCATCTGCCCAGTTAGTCTGTGCCGGAGAATATGCTCCTGTGCAACATTCCTTTACAAATACTCTGCTAGTTGTTTGTTTTATAAGAACACTGTGACAGCCATCTTGGAAACCCTGCCACCATCTTGTGAGGGTATATCCATTCACTTTAACTTATTGGGGTCAATTTATCAAGCTCCGTACAGAGCTTGATGCCCCATGTTTCCGGCAAGCCTTCAGACTCGCTGGAAACAGAAGTTATGAAGCAGTGGATAAAGACTGCTGCTCCATAACTTGTCTGCCTGCTCTGAGGTGGTGGACAGAAATCAACCCGATTGAATACGATCGGGTTGATTGACACCTGAATCTGCAGGGGGCGGCATTGCACCAGCAGTTCACAAGAACTGCTGGTGCAATGTTAAATGCCGACAGCGTATGCTGTCGGCATTTATCGATATGCAGCAGACTTGATACGCTACATTGTATCATGTCCGCTTGCACTATATTAAATTTACCCCATTTACTTAATTTATGAACCCTTTTTCTCATGGGGACACACAAAGAGGCCATATATAATACCGGTGGAGCCCTGGAACCTCCAGGCACCCCTGTAGTGATATCACTACTTATTGTAAGGCTAGATAGGGCCCTCAGAGATCTGGGTTGTCTCAATTGAGACCTCAGATCTCTGTAGTTATGCCCCTGCCCTCCCACTTTGTATATGGTTTTAAATCTTACAGTTTGGAGAACATTATTACTCTCAGCTACCTCTATGCCACAAACAAATTGTTAAAACATAAATACACATAATAGATCAGATAACAATGTATATGAACATTTTACAATTGGTTGGAATATAAATATTTATAGACTTCAATGACAAATTAGCTTTTGTTTTTACAAGCTGTCATGTTTACAAATGGAATATGATCAAGTGCATCCATATTTATTGTCATGAATTATAGGATTGTCTATATCAGCCAGTGATTTTAACTACTTTAAACTCAACATATAATTTGCCTGTAACAGTTAATACATAGAAGCATTAAAGGGATATGAAACCCTATATTTTTCTTTCAAGATTCAGATAGACAACTTTGTAATTTACGTCTATTATCAACTTTTCTTGGAGCACTCTATGGCAGCATTTTTGCAAGAATGTTATCCATTAACAAGAGCACTAGATGGCAGCACTATTTCCTGTCATGTAGTGCTCCAGGTGCCTACCTAGCTATTTCTTATACACAGAATATAATGGGAATGAAGCACATTTTATAATAAAAGTAACTTTCCTCAGACACCCCTGCCCTCATTCTTGGCGACTTCAACATCCCGCTTAACAATCCCACTGCCTCATCTGCTAAACAACTTCTGCAACTCGCTTCCTCTTTCGGTCTGTCACAATGGACTGATTCTCCCACTCACAAAGATGGTCACTCTCTTGACCTGATCTTTAGTTATCGATGCACTCTCTCAAACTTCTCAAACTCCCCTTTTCCTCTTTCTGACCACCATCTCCTTACTTGCAACGTATCATCCCTTCCTACAACTCTCCCACCTTCTACTCCTTACACCAAACTTCACAGAAGCATTAGGTCTTTAGATCAGCAACAACTTGCTAATTCCCTTAAACCTCTCCTCTCATCCTTCTCCTCCTTTTCCTGCCCTGAACAATCTATCTGCCACTATAATTCCACCCTTATATCCGTCCTTGACAATCTCGCCCCTCTTACCACTGCTCGGAAATCACACACTCATCCCCAGCCCTGGCATACTCCTCTGACACGGTACCTACGCAGATGTTCCCGTACTGCTGAACGGCATTGGAGAAAATCACGGAGTTCAGCTGATTTTCTTCATTACAAGTTCATCTTGAACTCCTACTACTCTGCCTTTAATCTCCACAAGCAACACTACTTCTCTACTCTTATCTCTAATCTTTCTTCAAACCCAAAACGTCTGTTCTCCACTTTCAATACTCTCCTCCGCCCTCCCCCACTTCCTAATACAACTTCTCTGTCAGCTCAAGACTTTGCCAGTCACTTCATTAACAAAATTGACTCCATCAGACATGAAATCAGCTCTCAACATAATTCCATTCTCTCCCCCCCTCAAATACTCTCACTCAACCACAACCCTCATAACCTGAAACTTAGTTCATTCTCCCCTGTTACTGAGGAAGAAGTTTTGGCACTTATACTGCGCTCTCACCTCACTACCTGTCCCCTTGACCCTATCCCCTCACAGCTGCTCCCCTCTCTCTCTGCTACCCTTACCCCTATATTAACACACATTTTCAACCTCTCCCTCAGCACTGGTACATTTCCCTCATCGATGAAACATGCACTGGTCACACCTATCCTCAAAAAACCTTCCTTTGATCCTACCTCCCCATCCAACTACCACCCAATTTCCCTCCTCCCTCTTGCTTCAAAGCTTCTCGAAAAACTAGTATATGCACGCCTATCCCATTTCCTTACGTTAAACTCCCTTCTTGACCCGCTGCAATCTGGATTTCGTCCCTATCACTCCACAGAGACAGCTATTGTTAAGGTCACCAACGACCTACTTACAGCTAAATCAAAAGGCCACTTCTCTCTGCTTATCCTCCTTGATCTGTCCGCAGCCTTTGACACTGTTGACCACCCTCTTTTGCTCCAAACCCTCCAATCCTTCAGCATCTGTGACACAGCCCTTTCATGGCTCTCTTCCTACCTATCAAACCGTACCTTCAGTGTAGCCTTCTCTGGGGCCTTCTCTGCCCCGTCACCCCTTTCTGTCGGAGTACCGCAAGGTTCTGTCCTCGGTCCCCTTCTCTTCTCAATTTATACATCATCACTAGGTTCCCTAATTAAGTCCCACGGTTTCCAATATCATTTGTATGCCGATGACACTCAAATCTACTTCTCTGCACCAGACCTATCTCCTTCCTTGCTAACCCGTGTCACTAACTGTCTTTCTCACATCTCTTCCTGGATGTCCTCTCACTACCTCAAGCTAAATCTCTCCAAAACTGAGCTCCTCATTTTCCCCCCTTCTTCCAAAATCTCCACCCCCAATATCTCTATAACTGTCGACAACTCCATCATTACCCCTACCCCGCATGCCCGATGTCTTGGGGTCCCATTTGACTCAGATCTTTCCTTCACTCCTCACATTCAGTCCTTGGCTACAGCCTGCCGCTTCCACCTTAAAAACATCTCTAAAATTAGACACTTCTTTACACAAGACACAACTAAGATTTTAATCCACTCTCTCATTCTTTCCCCGCCTTGATTACTGCAACTCTGTCCTCTCTGGTCTCCCCACCTGCCGCCTAGCTCCTTTACAATCCATAATGAATGCCTCTGCCAGACTCATCTTCCTTACACGTCTCTCTTCATCTGCTGCGCCTCTCTGCCAATCCCTTCACTGGCTTCCTCTTGCCTCTAGGATCAAACACAAAACTCTCACTCTTACATACAAAGCCCTCAACTGCACTGCTCCCCCCTACATCTCAGACCTTGTCTCCAGATACTCTCCCTCCCGTCCCCTTCGCTCTGCTCATGACCTCCTACTCTCCTCCTCTCTTGTCACCTCATCACACTCCCATTTACAGGACTTCTCCAGACTGGCTCCCATCTTCTGGAACTCTCTGCCTCGCTCCACAAGACTCTCTTCTAGTTTTAAAAGCTTCAAGTGCTCCCTAAAGACTCTACTGTTCAGGGACGCATACAATCTACGCTAACCTTTCCTAATACCAGTTCCTCTCCTCCACTGCAATCCCCTGAACCCCCTTAACATGTAAGCCTAAAAGTCCAGCTGTTTGTAGATCACCTTCTTAAGAGCTGACTACAACAGTGCAACTCTTGGTAGGGCCCTCTACCCTATAATTGTTTTGTTTTGTACTCCCCCTTTGTTTATAGCGCTGCGGAATCTGTTGGCGCTCTACAAATAACCGATAATAATAATAATAATAAAAGTATGAGGTCAGCAGCATTATTGACTCTCGTATGTCCAGGGGCCGCATACAGTATTTTGTTCACTGGAGTGGATACGGTCCAGAGGAGCGTTCATGGGTTCCATCCTCTGATATTCATGCTCCTGCCCTCCTCCGTGCCTTCCATGCCCATTTCCCCAATAAGCAATAAGCCGGATGTCTTGAAGATGGAGCCACTCCGCGCCGGATGGATGAAGATAGAAGATACTGTTTGGGGTGAAGACTTCTGCGGGCTTGGATGAATTCTACGGCCACTTGGATGAAGACTTCTGCCGGCTTTTTTAAGGGTTTATTGGGTGGGTTTTAATTTTAGATTAGGGTTTGGGATTTTGAAAAAGAGCTAAATGCCCTTTTCAGGGCAATACCCATACAAATGCCCTTTTCAGGGCAATGGGGAGCTTAGTTTTTTTTAGTTAGGTTTTTATTTGGGGGGTTTGGTTGTGTGGGTGGTGGGTTTTACTGTTGGGGTGTATTTTTTATTTACAGGTAAAAGAGCTGATTTCTTTGGGGCAATGCCCCACAAAAGGCCCTTTTAAGGGCCATTGGTAGTTTATTTTAGGCTAGGTTTTTTTTTATTTTGGGGCTCTTAGATTAGGTGTAATTAGTTTAAATATTTAATCATTTATTTTTTATTTTGTGTAACTTAGTGTTTATTTTTTTTGTAACAGTGTTTATTTTTTGTAACTTAGTTGTTAGTTTTTTGTAACTTTGTAATTTTTAAGCTGGCGGCTTAAGGGTTAATAGGATTAGTAAGTGCTACTGATGTGGGAGGCCAGAGGTTTAGGGGTTAATACATTTAGTTAGTTGCGGCGGGGTCCGTGAGCAGCGGAATAGGGGGTAATAAGTTTATTAGAGTTGCTGTGGTGTCGGGGAGCAGCGGGATAGGGGTTAATACATTTATTTAGTTGCGGTGGGCTCCGGGAGTGGAGGGATAGGGGTCAATACAATTAGTTAGTTGCGGCGGTGTCGGGGAGTGGCGGAATAGGGGTTAATAAGTTTATTAGAGATGCGTTGGGCTCTGGGAGCGGCAGGATAGGGATTAATAACTTTATTTAGTTGTGGCGGGGTCCGGGAGCGGCGGGATAGGGGTATACAGTATACAAATAAAGCTGTGAAAAAGCCAAATAGCAGTGAGATCGATGACTGTTAGTTAACAACAGTCCGCTGCTCATCGCCCCGTACTTGGCGCGCGGCTTTTTGACAGCTTTTTTGTTAAATATGGAGAGCGTATTTAGGTCTGCGGCTGCGATGTTAGGCGATGTCAGGCGAGCGTATTGGTGCCGTTGAATTCAAATAAGTTGACGGCTTGATAAGTAGGCCTCTTAGTCTGCTGGAAAAAAAGAAGGTATAATTATAATTAGTGTGGATACCTTTAGAGAAAACATAAAGCTAAAATAAATGTGTAAATGCAATGGGGACCAAACAACTAAAAACACCCCCATAAAGGCCTAGATTACAAGTGGAGCACAAACATTTTAGCGCCA
This sequence comes from Bombina bombina, assembly GCF_027579735.1. Lineage (NCBI taxonomy): Eukaryota > Metazoa > Chordata > Amphibia > Anura > Bombinatoridae > Bombina > Bombina bombina. The sequence continues at coordinate 1,277,268,979 of NC_069500.1, forward strand.
AAGTGTTTTCATGTATTTTGTTTTGCAAACTAGTTAGCAATAATCTTTTACTTCTGGTTTAAAAAGTGCTACATTTTACAGCAGTACTTTGTTTTGAGCTGGAGCACCACACTTTACTCACCACTTGTAATTTGAGTGCACTGAGCACACTCATAGCACATCATCTATACTATAATCGTGTTTGCAACGTGCCCGTCGCCATCGGCAGTTGCGCACGCATCCTCAAAGGAATGTTGGCAGCGTGAGTCAAAATAATTTACCTAGATGCAGCGAAGGCAATCGGAGTATTACAAACCAAAAAAAACTAACCGACCGCAATAAGTGATCGGAACAGCCAATAGAATGTGAGCTCAATCCGATTGGCTGATTGGATCAGCCAATTGGATTGAACTTCAATCTGATTGTCTGATTGAATCAGCCAATCAGATTTTTCCTACCTTAATTACGATTGGCTGATAGAATCCTATCAGAAGAGGATGGCTCCGCTTCGGCTCCTTGGAAGATGGCTCCGCTCCACTCCGGATGGATGAAGATTGAAGATGCCGCCTGGATGAAGACTTCTGCTGGATGGAGGACCTCTTCTGCGCCACTTGAAGGAAGATTTTGGCCCGGTTGGGTGAAGACGGCTCAAGGTAGGTTGATCTTCAGGGGGTTAGTGTTGTTTTTTTTTAAGGGGGGTTTGGGTGGGTTAGAGTAGGGGTATGTGGGTGGTGGGTTTTAATGTTGGGGGGGTTGTATTTTTTTTACAGGTAAAAGAGCTGACTACTTTGGGGCAATGCCCCGCAAAAAGCCCTTTTAAGGGCTGGTAAAAGAGCTGGTTACTTTGTAATTTAGAATAGGGTAGGGCAAATTTTTTAATTTTGGGGGGCTTTATTATTTTATTAGGGGGCTTATATTAGGTGTAATTAGTTTAAACTTCTTGTAATTCTTTTTTATTTTCTGTAATTTAGTGGGGGTATTTTTTGTACTATAGTTTAGTTTATTTAATTTAATTTAATTTTAGGTAATTGTAGTTAATTTATTTAATTAATTTAATGATAGTGTAGTGTTAGGTTTAATTGTAACTTAGGTTAGGATTTATTTTACAGGTAATTTTGTAAGTATTTTAGCTAGATAGTTATTAAATAGTTAATAACTATTTAATAACTATTGTACCTAGTTAAAATAAATACAAAGTTGCCTGTAAAATAAAAATAAATCCTAAAATAGCTACAATATAATTATTAGTTATATTGTAGCTATCTTAGGGTTTATTTTATAGGTAAGTATTTAGTTTTAAATAGGAATAATTTAGTTAATAATAGTAAGTTTTATTAAAGTTAGGGGGGTGTTAGTGTTAGACTTAGGTTTAGGGGTTAATAAGTTTTATATAGGTGGCGGCGGTATAGGGGGTCAGGATAGGGGTTAATAAGTTTAATATAGGTGGCGGCAGGGTCCGGGAGCGGCAGTTTAGGGGTTAAACATTTAATTTAGTTGCGGCGGGGTCCGGGAGGGGTGGTTTAGGGGTTAATGAGTTTAATGTAGGTGGCGGCGGTGTAGTGGGGGGCAGGATAGGGGTAAATAACTTTAATATAGGTGGCGGTGGGCTCCGGGTGCGGCGGTTTAGGGGTCAAACAATTTATTTAGTTGCGGCGGGGTCCGGGATCCGCAGGGTAGGGGTTAATAACTTGAATATAGGTGGCGGCGGTATAGGGGGCGGCAGATTAGGGGCTAATAGGTATAATGTAGGTGGCGACGGGGTGTGGAAGCGGCAGTTTAGGGGTTAATATATTTATTATAGTTGTGGCAGGGTCCAGGAGTGGCGTTTCAGGGGGTAATAACTTTATTTTGGTACAGGGGGCTCTGGGAGTGGCGGTTTAGGGGGTAAAACAGTATAGTTAGTGTGGGTGCTTAGTGACAGGCTAGCAAGAAAGCTGCGAAGAAGCCGATGAGCAGCGAGATTGATGACTGTCAGATAACAACAGTCCACTGCTCATCGCCCCGTACTTGGTGCGCGGCTTCTTGACAGCTTTCTTGATAACTTTGGCGAACGTATTCAGGTCCGCGGCAGTGATGGTAGGCGAGGTTAGGCGAGCGTATTGGGCCGGCGAATGCAGGAAAGTAGACGGCTTCATACATAGAGGCCATAGACTGCCCTCTGGGCAGGCTTATCAACTAGTCTTGTAACTAATACATGACCTGATGCCTGGAAAGCAGCAATGAAAAGAGCAGGTTTTACATATGTCTTATATGCTGCTAAGTGCTGATTGGTTCATACTTGATGCAAAGTTATTTCTTTTTCTCTTTATGATTTTTCCTTTACTGCTCTTTGGAATCAGTAAAGAATTGATGCAAAATATTTGCCTCCTGTCATTTTTAAAATCAAGTTTATTTAGGAACCAATGTTATAATAATCCGAATTGTGTGTTATTCTTAGCCTTAGGCCGAGCACAAAATGACTTACTGACTGCACTATTGATTGTGGTTCACAATGTTTAGAGTTTAATGTCCCTTTTAAAAATGTTTCATTCAAAAAAAATTATGTGTGACATTTATAAATGGCATGCTCCTCTTTTTATATACATTTTATATTTTTTAGTACAATGTCTCTTTAAGTATTATTTTGTTAAACTAACAGAAATTGCTCAAAAGTGGATTTTTCTTTACTTGATCTGGGGTTTCTTTTTGCACTAATATGACTTCTGATCCACATGAAGAATATTAATCAACAATTGACTGTAATAACTGCAGCCAGTCACGAATGAATGATGATAGTAAAACTGGATACAGTGTGACAGGGAATCAATAATTTTGAAATGATAATAGCTCAAATCTGCCCAAGAGAACTGGTGATTTCAGGGGATTTCATCCAATTGAAAAGTAAACAACAACAAAAAAAAATAATCCAGTTTAGAAAATAAATTATTACCTTTAGAAAAATATATTAAGTGATTAAAACTACCAAAACAATATTTTATTGCCATACTTTAAAGACAAAAATTTTAGTGAGGGCGCTAACCCGCTAAAGATATCAAGATACAATAGTGAGATTATTTAAAACATTTATTTAAAAAACATTTTTCTAAATATATTCCTCAAACAAATAGGGACTTCTCCTTTAAAAGTATATATAAACAATGATACAAATAGGTCAATAAAAATATGAAACAATGCAAAAAGAGAGGTAAAAAATGTATCTGATTCACAGTTACTTGTAAGTAACTCATGAATTTTCCAGTAAAAGTTCAGAAGTGCAAGATTTCGTTAGTTCTTTTAGCTTCTGATCTCAGCTTTGCCGTTTGGCATATACCACCATATGATCTTGCAATTTACTTGAATACCCAATAATAGGAGATCAGCTGATATTTTACTTGATCTTAAACAGTCCCCGCAAAAAACAGGATGAATAAGGTTATATGTTACCTCCAAAGGTTTGGATCCTCTTAGACATAGTCTCTGTGAATTTATTTGTACTTGTGCTACTTGGCTTTGATGTGATTCCGGAAGTGTATAAACCACTCCATTACTCCTTCAGAGATTGTTGCAGCCGTGAGTTCCCCCCACGTGACCGATGGCGTCTGACGTCATGGGTGACACTCGCAGATGGTTTGTCCTCAGGTGTCTGCAGCTGAAATAAAGTGAGAGCGCTGAGAGTAGACTGCTATCGATGAGAATAACAATTGCAATCCAGAAGTCCAACTTAGCTCCTGCACTTAGTGCCTCACACGCAGGGAAAGTAAGATGCTTACTTGTAGTATATAGAATTAACCAGGGTTAAAAACAGTCTTATAAGTCCCAAGAGGACTCTATAAGAAAACATTCAACATGCCACACTTATCTTGATAAAGCCCCGAAAATGGCAAAACATGTTGAAAGCCGTGGCAACTAGTATTGTGTGATATCACAATAATTGTTTTAACCTAATTGTTTTTCACATAATTCTCTCTATATACTACAATACTACTTCACTTTATTGCGCTTTCACAGATATTGCTCTTTTTACAAATTGAAGGTTTGTGGAACCCAATGTTTAGCAAGTCTTTCTGAGCCATTTTTCCAAGATATATACACATATTAACACATAAATACACATATATACACACACACCTATATATACACACCACCAGCAAAAAGATTATGACTCACTGAAGGCTCAGATGATAGCTTGCATTTTGTAGCAATTAAGTATTTTTTAATTAAAGTATGTACATTGTTTTTTAGATATAATGCTATTGCACACTTAATAGACTACAGTATAGTGTAATTATAACTATTATATGCATAAATTAAAAGAGAGAAGCGCTCAACCTAGGAACGAACAATAGCATAATAGCTTGTTGTATGGCTAGTTACCACCCAAGAAGCAGCCTCTTGTTGCTCAACATGTGCCTTTCACAGAGAATAACTTTCCTGTAGGATATCAGTCTGATCCTGACTTAACAGTACAGTACAGCCCCAAAATACCAGTCAATCCCTCTCTGAACAAGGGAAACGGCAAAACCCCAGATGTACGTTTTGACCTAGTGTGGGCCTTGTCATTGAGGTGCAGCCATATCCCTCTAGGCACACTGAGCAACAGGTCCACGCCTGGATTCCCGCATCACACTTAGGGAGACTTCCCAAAGAGTCATAATTTGCATAAATTAAAAGAGAGAAGTGCTCAACCTTGGAACGAACAATAGCATAATAGCTTGTTCTATGGCTAGTTACCACCCAAGAATCAGCCTCTTTTTGCTCAACATGTGCCTTTCACAGAGAGGAATTTGCCTGTAGCATATCAGTCTGATCCTGACTTAACAGTACAGTCCAGCCCCAAAATACCAATCAATCCCTCTCTGAACAAGGGAAATGGCAAAACCCCAGATGTACGTTTCGACCTGGTGTGGGACTAGTCAGTGAGGTGCAGCCATATCCCTCTAGGCACACTGAGCAACGGGTCCACGTCTGGATTTCCGCATCACACTTAGGGAGACTTTCCTAAGAGTCATAATTTGCATAACTTAAAAGAGAGAAGCGTTCAACCTGGGAACGAACAATAGCATAATAGCTTGTTCCATGGCTAGTTACCACTCAAGAAGCAGCCTCTTTTTCTCAACATGTGCCTTTCACAGAGAAGAACTTTCATGTACCATATCAGTCTGATCCTGACTTAACAACTAACAACTAATAACTATTATATGCACTAGGAAACAAAAAAATTAGTGTGACTCACTTTATTGCGGTGGTCTGGAACCAATCCCGCAATATCTCCGAGGTATGGCTGTATATATGTGTGTGTGTGTGCACAGAATTTAAGTTTTTGTGTTTACCTGTATGTTTACTATACATATTTAACATTCCAAAGTTCTTCACTTACATGATAATGTACTTTTTATTGTAAATACATATTTCAATATTTATCTATATATTCCTATAGATATATAGGTATATATAGAAATATGTATTAATAATAAAAAGTAAACTATTTTCTATGTGAAGAACATAGGAATGTAAAATATGTATAAATTCATCAGGTTTACAACTTAGAACTAATGCAGTCGGGTGAGCGCACATAAAGAATTGCTATCTTCAATGCGTGTCATTGAAATTTTAAATATAAACTATTAAAAATATTAATAAAAATTATTAAAAATGATTATATATACTGTAAACAAAAATAAATACTTAATATGGGATATTTAGAATATTTTGCAGTATGTATAATCATTTTTAATACTTTGTATTAATATTATTTAAAGGGACATTATACACTCATTTTTTCTTTGCATAAATGTTTTGTAGATAATCTATTTATATAGCCCATAAAGTTTTTTTTTTAAATTAATGTATAGTTTTGCTTATTTTTAAATAACATTGCTCTGATTTTCAGACTCCTAACCAAGCCCCAAAGTTTTATGTGAATACGCTCGACTACCTACTCCAGCTTGCTCCTGTTTGTGTAAAGGGTCTTTTCATATGCAAAAGAAGGGGGAGGGGGGAGTGTCTTATTTGTCACTTGCAGTGGGCTTTCCAGCTACCTTTTCAACAGAGCCAAACTGACAGCTTCTAAGTAAGTTTTTAAACAGTTTTATACTGGATTTTTATATCAGTATCTGTGCATATTATTCTTTATAGTAGTGTCTATTACATGCAGTTATATGAAAATGAGTGTATACTGTCCCTTTAATAGTTTATATTTAATATTTCAATAAAAACAAATATTGAAGATAGCAATTCTTCATCTGCACTTACCCTGACCACGTTAGTTCTAAGTTGCCATATGTGCATTGCCCATTTTTTTAAATTCCTATCGGCTAGATTACGAGTTCTGCGTTAGGGTAAAAAAGCAGCCTTAAGAGGTCCTAACGCTGCTTTTTTACGCCTGCTGGTATTACAAGTCTTGAACGTTTAGGTGTACCGCACACTTCTTTGGCCTTACCGCAAAACGACTAACGTAAACTTTGTAAAGTCTTTTTTCTATGGGATTTCCATAGCGCCGGTATTACGAGTCTGTCCTGGGAGGCCAAAAAGTGAGCGGTACAGCCTACCCTGTCAAGATCCCTAATGCATTTAAAAGTCAGTAGTTAAGAGTTTTATGGTACAACGCCATAACATAAAACTCATAACTAAAGTGCTAAAAAGTACACTAACACCCATAAACTACCTATTAACCACTAAACCGAGGCCCTCCCGTATCGCAAACACTATAATTCAAATTTTAACCCCTAATCTGCCGCTCCGGACACTGCCGCCACCTACATTATATTTAAGAACCCCTAATCTGCTGCCCCCAACATCACCGACACCTACATTATATTTATTAACCCCTAATCTGCCGTCCCCAATGTCACCGCAACCTACCTACACTTTTTAACCCCTAATCTGCTGGCCCCAACGTCGCCACCACTATAATAAACATATTTACCCCTAAACCGCGGCACTCCCGCCTCGCAAATATTAGTTAAATATTATTAACCCCTAATCTGCCGCCCCCAACGTTGCCGCAACTATATTAAAGTTATTAACCCCTAAACCTAAGTCTAACCCTAACACTAATACCCCCTAACTTAAATATAATTACAATAAATCTAAATAAAAATGACTATCATTAACTACATTATTCCTATTGTAACAGGAAACACTTTTAACCACGGTCTTCTAGGGCACAAATGCAGCACAGGACAATCCACTGTAGTTTAAAAGGCTTTATTTTCCACAGCAATAACAAACAGGCAGTTCATTTTCAAAAGAGGGAAATCCTTCCTCTGCAGCAAAGTTAAGTACTTTTAAATGTGTCCCAGCACTTCACAGCATTCCACAAGTGCTTTGTAAAAATAATGTCCTTTTACAGTTCACAGGAACAAAAGTCTTTTAAACAGTGTAACAAACACACACACCAGCTTCTGTAGCTGTGTAACTCTCTCTCAAGGCCTAAGTGAGGCTGCTATTTAAACCCTCACAACTTCTAATTAGCCACACCTGTGATTAGCTGCTGGACAGCTTCACAGCTGTCTGGGATAATGGCCCACCCTCTCTCCAATTATCCCAAACCCCAGGGACCCAGAACACAGTTTATCAACTGCATAATCAAATACACACTCTTTCTCCCTGGGGTTTTAACTGAAAGGAGAAATAGCATGTACAATGCTTGGTCTTAAATATATTCCATTTATAACCAGGCCTTGCTTTCTGTCACATATCCTCCCCCCCAGTTCACACCTAGTGGGTTGAGCGACCATGGACATCAATGAATGTACCCGAGACAAACCATCAGCATTGCCCTGCAAAAGACTAGCCCTGTGCTCAACAGTAAAATTGAAGGGTTGTAAGCTAAGAAACCACCTAGTAACCCTTGAATTTGTTTCCTTATTCTGACTCATCCATGTGAGAGGAGCATGATCTGTTATTAATTTAAATTTTCTTCCCAACAGATAGTACCTAAGGGTCTCTAAAGCCTACTTAATGGCAAGGCATTCTTTCTCCACTATAGAATAGTTTTTTTCCTGTGAAATAAGATTTCTGCTTAGGAAAAGGACAGGATGCTCTTCTCCCTGACACTCCTGCGAGAGAACTGCTCCTAAACCAACATCAGAGGCATCTGTCTGTACAATAAAATCTTTAGCGAAATTGGGGGTTACCAAAACTGGATGGGCACAAAGGGCATCTTTCAAAATGCTTAAAAGCTTGTTCTGCTTCTGAGGACCATTTTATCATAATTGGGGCCCTTGCTTTTGTGAGATCTGTCAAGGGTGCCGCAATTGTAGCGAAATTCGAGATAAACCTTCTATAATAACTAGTTATCCCAATAAAGGCTCTTACTTGTTTTTTAGTTAGAGGCTGTGGCCAGTTCTGTATGGCCTCTACTTTTGTTGTCTGAGGTTTAACTAATCCTCTACCAATAGTATAACCCAAGTACTTAGCTTCCTGTAAACCAACAGTACATTTTGCAGGATTGGCAGTTAACCCAGCGGACCGTATTGCATCAAGTACTGCTTGAACTTTTGGAAGATGGGATTCCCAATCTGTACTATAAATTATAACATCATCCAAATATGCTGCCGCATAACGAACATGGGGTTTCAGAATTCTATCCATCATCCTCTGGAATGTTGCCGGGGCCCCATGTAAACCAAATGGCAACACCGTATACTGAAATAAGCCCTCTGGGGTTGAAAAAGCTGTCTTTTCCTTTGCTTGACTAGTGAGAGGCACCTGCCAATACCCTTTCGTTAAATCAATTGTAGTGAGATAACATGCTTTTCCTAGCCTTTCTATTAACTCATCTACTCTAGGCATTGGGTAGGTGTCAAATTTGGAAACACAATTAAGCTTACGAAAGTCATTACAGAACCTTAATGAACCATCCGGCTTTGGAACAAGCACAATTGGACTGTTCCACTCACTTTGTGATTCCTCAATTACCCCAAGCTTAAACATTTTTTCTACCTCCAGTTTAATAGCCTTTCTACGAGCCTCAGGGACCCTATAGGGTTTAAGGCAGACCTTCTTCCCTGGTTCTGTTATTATGTCATGCTTAATAACATTAGTTTTTCCCAGTGCCACAGAAAATACCTCTTTGTTTATTCTAATAAAATCCTTGACCTCTCGCTTCTGATGTACAGATAGGGTTTCCAATATATTTACCTCTGGTTCAGTGACAGGGAGTTCTGTAGGTTTTAAGGCAACTAAAACTTCCTTATCTTTCCAAGGTTTTAACAGATTTATATGATATATTTGCTCAGGTTTCCTTCTCCCTGGCTGACTTACTTTGTAATTAACATCACCCACTTTCTCAATTATCTCATATGGGCCCTGCCAAGTAGCCAAGAATTTATTTTCAACTGTAGGGACCAAAACTAACACCCTATCCCTAGATTGAAATACCCTGGCTCTAGCATTACGGATGTAGCTGTACTTTTGTGCCTTCTGTGCTTTTCCCATATGTTCCCTTACAATGGGCATGACAGCTTCCATACGATCCTGCATTTGGGAAATATGTTCAATAATACTTCGATAAGGTGTTGTCTCTTGCTCCCAAGTCTCTTTAACTATATCTAGTAATCCCCTGGGATGCCGCCCATATAACAGTTCAAATGGGGAAAAACCTGTAGAAGCCTGGGGAACCTCCCTGATAGAGAACATTAAATAGGGTAACAGAAGGTCCCAATTTCTCCCATCTTTGTCAATTACCTTTCTTAGCATACTTTTGAGAGTTTTGTTAAACCTTTCTACTAAACCATCAGTCTGAGGGTGATATACTGAGGTCCTTAGTTGTTTTATGCCAAACAACTTACACAATTCTTTTGTAACCCTAGACATAAATGGAGTTCCTTGGTCTGTCAAAATTTCCTTAGGTATCCCGACCCTGCTAAACATTAGCATGAGTTCTTTTACTATGGACTTTGCAGAGCTGTTACGAAGGGGAACTGCCTCAGGATAGCGTGTAGCATAATCAAGGATTACCAGTATATACTGATGTCCTCTAGCAGATTTAACCAGCGGACCCACCAAGTCCATAGCAATTCTTTCAAAAGGCACATCAATTATAGGCAAGGGCACTAAAGGGTTACGGAAATCTTTAGCAGGAGCTGTAAGTTGACACTTAGGGCATGAAGCACAATAATCCTTGATGGCTACAAATATCCCTGGCCAATAAAACCTTCTAAGAACTCTCTCTTTGGTTTTCTCAACTCCCAAATGCCCCCCTAGAATGTGGTTATGTGCAAGATTTAATACAGTGTTCCTAAAAGTCTGGGGCACCAAAAGTTGTTTCACAATGTCTGTTCCTTTCTTCTCTACACGATATACCAAATCATTAACTGCTTCAAAATAAGGATAGGGTAATACATTTCCTGGCTGTGTCACAACATCATTTATAACCCTGATATTATTTCTTGCCTCTACCAATGTTGGATCCTCCCATTGGGCTTTTTTAAAATTACCAGGGCCACCAACCAGATCTATCAAATCATCAATATTTTCCGAGCTAGTACTTGGTACTTTATTACTCTGAGAAGGTTGATCACCTACTAATACAGGCATAGGGCAATAAATCTTATTTTTCTCCTTTTCAATGGAACCCCCTTAAAAATCAGTTTCAGAGAAAGGAAATACATAAATATCAGAAGTTTGACATATTTCTGGAGATTCCCATAACTCCAGAAATTTTGGAAAATCTCTCCCTATCACCACCTCATGGGCTAAATTTGGTACTACACCAACACAATATTTTAATTTACCACACTGAGTCTCAATCTCCACCTCAGCTGTAGGATATTCCCGATTATCTCCATGAACACAGATAATTCCCATTTTTCCCCATAATCTAATACTGCATCTGGTACTAAAGATTTAGCCACTAGTGTGACCATACTTCCTGAATCAAGCAAAGCCCTAGACACTTTACCATTAACCGTCACAGTACACCAATGGGAATCATTATTAACAGAGCTGTTGCTATTAGACAATAGTGAATGTGCAACATTACAGTCCATAAATTCATCTTTATCACAGTCTCTAGAAATATGCCCAACCTCATTACATTTAAAACATCTTACAGGTTGGTTATATTTAAATGTTTCCTTAATTCCTGGGGAAATGTCTCTGGTGTTTTGCCTATACACCTGCTGCTCTCTTATCCCCTTTATCCCCTGAACAGTCTTACCAGTTCTTGTAGAGCTCTGGGACTTGGGAATGTGGGGCTGATCCATTGAAGATTGTTGCAAAACTTCTCCTGAAGCTATAAATCTTTCGACCAATACAATCAACTGATCCGCTGTTTGAGGGTCACCTTGATTAACCCACCACCGCAGTGAAGCAGGTAATCCACGCTGAAACCGGTCCATCACCAGTAGTTCCACTATTTTGGTAGCCGAATTAACCTCTGGTTGCAGCCACTTCCTGGCAAGGTGTATAAGGTCGAACATCTGGGATCTTGCAGCATTATGAGATGAAAACATCCAGGAATGGAATCTTTGTGCACGGACTGCCGAAGTCACCCCCAGGCGTGCAAGGATTTCTGCTTTCAATTTCTCATAGTCACTGGCTTGTGCTAGCTCTTAATCAAAGTAGGCCTCCTGAGGTTCACCACTAAGAAATGGCGCAAGTATACTCGTCCACTCAACTGTCGGCCATTTTTCTCTTTCTGCTGTGCGTTCAAATGCCAAAAGATACGCCTCAACATCATCAGCTGCTGTCATTTTTTGAAGATAATGACTAGCCCTTATTACTCTGGAACCTTGGCTGCCACCAACATACTCAGAGTTCAGTCTTTCTGATATGGCTTGAACCTCTCGTTGCAGAGTCTGTGTAGCACTTTGCTGCTCCTCCCGGGTCTTCCTGAATGTCTCAGCTTGCACAGCAGCCATCTGTTGAATCAACAATTCAGTGTTCTCCTTCTGTGATTTAGCCAGCAGCATAGCACTCTCTGACTGGGCCAAGACCAACTGTTGCAGTGCTGCACTATTTTCAGCAGCTTTTCTGTTAGTCTCCTGCTGTATAGCATTAGAATGGATCAAAGCTTTAATGACTTCCTCCATGTTGCTTGCAGATTATTATGCCCACAGACATACAACATGGTTACCCGGATTCTCCACCAAATGTAACAGGAAACACTTTTAACCACGGTCTTCTAGGGCACAAATGCAGCACAGGACAATCCACTGTAGTTTTAAAAGGCTTTATTTTCCACAGCAATAACAAACAGGCAGTTCATTTTCAAAAGAGGGAAATCCTTCCTCTGCAGCAAAGTTAAGTACTTTTAAATGTGTCCCAGCACTTCACATCATTCCACAAGTGCTTTGTAAAAATAATGTCCTTTTACAGTTCACAGGAACAAAAGTCTTTTAAACAGTGTAACAAACACACACACCAGCTTCTGTAGCTGTGTAACTCTCTCTCAAGGCCTAAGTGAGGCTGCTATTTAAACCCTCACAACTTCTAATTAGCCACACCTGTGATTAGCTGCTGGACAGCTTCACAGCTGTCTGGGATAATGGCCCACCCTCTCTCCAATTATCCCAAACCCCAGGGACCCAGAACACAGTTTATCAACTGCATAATCAAATACACACTCTTTCTCCCTGGGGTTTTAACTGAAAGGAGAAATAGCATGTACAATGCTTGGTCTTAAATATCTTCCATTTATAACCAGGCCTTGCTTTCTGTCACACTATTTAAAACTAAATACTTACCTATAAATAAACCCTAAGCTAGCTACAATATAACTAATAGTTATATTTTAGCTATCTTATGGTTTATTTTTATTTACAGGCAAGTTTGCATTTATTTTAACTAGGTAGAATAGTTATTAAATAGTTATTAACTATTTAATAACTACCTAGCTAAAATAAATACAAATTGACCTGTAAAATAAAACCTAACCTAAGTTACACTAAAACCTAACACTACACTATAATTAAATACATTAACTAAATTAAATACAATTACCTAAATTAAATTAAATTAGCTAAAGTACAAAAACCCCCCACTAAATTACAGAAAATAATAAACAAATTACAGATATTTAAATTAATTACACCTAATCTAATAGCCCTATTAAAAAAAAAGCCCCCCCAAAATAAAAAAAGCTAGCCTCAACTAATCTACAAATAGCTCTTAAAAGGGCCTTTTGCGGGGCATTGCCCCAAAGTAATCAGCTCTTTTACCTGTAAAAAAAAATACAAACACCCCCCCAACAGTAAAAACCCACCACCCACACAACCAACCCCCCAAATAAAATACTATCTAAAAAATCCTAAGCTCCCCATTGCCCTGAAAAGGGCATTTGGATGGGCATTGCCCTTAAAAGGGCAGTTAGCTCTTTTGCCGCCCAAACTCTAACCTAAAAATAAAACCCACCCAATACACCCTTAAAAAAACCTAACACTAACCCCCTGAAGATCAACTTACAGGGAGACGTCTTCATTCAAGCCGGGCCAAAGTCCTCAACGAAGCCGGGAGAAGCCTTCATCCAAGCGGGTCGAAGTGGTCCTCCAGACAGGCAGAAGTCTTCATCCAGACGGCATCTTCTATCTTCATCCATCCTGCGCGGAGCAGGTCCATCTTCAAGACATCCGACGCAGAGCATCCTCTTCTTCCAACGGACTAAAGCTGAATGCAGGTACCTTTAAGTGTTGTCATCCAAGATGGCGTCCCTTAGATTCCGATTGCCTGATAGAATTCTATCAGCCAATTGGAATTAAGGTAGAAAAAATCCTATTGGCTGATCCAATCAGCCAATAGGATTGAGCTTGCATTCTATTGGCATATTGGAACAACCAATAGAATGCTAGCTCAATCCTATTGGCTGATTGGATCAGCCAATAGGATTGAACTTACCTTAATTCCGATTGGCTGATAGAATTCTATCAGCCAATCAGAATCTAAGGGACGCCATTGGATGACGTCACTTAAAGATACCTTCATTCAGCTTTAGTCCGTCGGAAGAAAAGGATGCTCCGCGTCGGATGTCTTGAAGATGGACCTGCTCCGCACCGGATGGATGAAGATAGAAGTTGAGGTGGATGAAGACTTCTGCCCGTCTGGAAGACCACTTCGCCCCGGCTTGGATGAAGACTATTTAACTATTTAGTAACTATTCTACCTAGTTAAAATAAATACAAACTTGCCTGTAAAATAAAAATAAACCCTAAGATAGTTACAACGTAACTATTAGTTATAGTGTAGCTATCTTAGGGTTTATTTTATAGGTAAGTATTTAGTTTTAAATAGGAATAATTTAGTTAATGATAGGAATTTTATTTAGATTTATTTAAATTATATTTAAGTTAGTGGGTGTTAGGTTTAGGGTTAGACAGGTTTAGGAGTTAATAACTTTAATATAGTTGGGGCGACTTTGGGGGCGGCAGATTAGGGGTTAATAAGTGTAGTTAGGTTGCGGCAACATTGGGGGCAGCAGATTAGGGGTTCATAACTATAATGTAGGTGGCGGCGCTGTCCAGAACGGCAGATTAGGGGTTAATAATATAATGTAGGTGTCGGCGACGTCGGGGCGGCAGATTAGGGGTTAATAATTGTAAGATTAGGGGTGTTTAGAATTGGGGTTCATGTTAGGGTGTTAGGTGTAGACATAACTTTTATTTCCCCATAGGAATCAATGGGGCTGCGTTACTGAGTTTTACGCTGCTTTTTTGCAGGTGTTAGACTTTTTTTCAGCTGGCTTTCCCCGTTGATTCCTATGGGGAAATCGTGCACGAGCACGTACGACCAGCTCACCGTTGACTTAAGCAGGGCTGGTATTGGAGTGCGGGTTTCTGAAAACTCGTAATACCAGCACTGCAGGTAAGTGAGCGGTGAGGGAAAACTGCTCGTTAGCACCGCACAGCTCAAAACGAAAAACTCGTAATCTGGCCGTATGTTTTTCACATAGAAAATAATGTACTTTTTATAATTAAATATATATTTATAATATATATATATATATATATATATATATATATATTTATATATATATATATATATATATATATATATCTGATACTGTTAATGCAAAATATATATAGGACTAGATATTAAGGTATAGGAATATATAGATATATATATAGCAATATGTATTTACAATTAAAAGTACATTGTTCTGTATGTGAAGAACATTGGAATGCAATATTTTCATAACTACTGTCAGGTTAACAAGCGAGTATAGGTGTTAACTCTCTTCATTGACTTGGGGAGAATACCTTAACATGGTCACATTATTTCGTTAGTGCATGTCGGGTTTTCGCTGATGCGCAAAGTTTTACTTTCAACTTGTAATACGAGTGCAACCCAACACTCACAAAAGGCTTCTGTCTATCGAAGTTAGTGTGAACGGCAGCGCAAAATAGCACACCACTCGTAATAAAGCCCAAAATGTAGTCTGATCTTCATCTAAGTCACAATTGTATATAAACACAGTCTGACTAAAGTACTAACACACAAACAGTTAAACATTTCACATTTTTATTGAGTAATCATATATAGTACAAACTGGAAAATGTAAGTAAATGTTTGTCTTAATGACTTCTCCAAAAGCTATTTGGTCAGATTCAATTTAAAGGATGAGACTGGAAGTGTGGGTTGTACAGGTGTCCTGCCCTTTAAATAAAGGCACACAAAGCCTAGTTACTGACAAATCTGTTCATCTCAAAGAAAGACTGTTTTTTTGTAAACCCTGCCTCAATCCCAACAACTTTCACAGGACCTTAGAAGATGCATAATAGAGATGCACAGTGCTGGAAGAGTTTACAAAAGCATTGCTAAAGAAAAGACCTGGGGGTTCACCAAACCATGCTAAGACAGAGGACTCAATTTATCAAATGCCAGGTGGACACAGTTTGCTCCCAGGAACATATCCGCCTAGCATCATGGTGAGCAGGCAATATATGCTGCTCATATTTACAATTGCAAAAGCAGCAACTTAAACAATTCCTCCCCTTGTTCTAGTGCAGCCAATCACGTGCAAGCATGAGATGTCAGTCACCCCGATCAGACCAGTCCAGGGTGATTTTAATCTACCAGCTCAGAGCTGAAATATAGATTAGGAAACAGCAGTCTGATTACCGCTGCTTCTTAACTATTGACTGCAGGCTCGCTCATGCAAGCATGTACTGAAGGTGCATCCACATCTTAATAAATAGAGCTCAAAGTGTCTACAAATGGAGATATTTCAGGACTGTCACTGCTCTTCATATAAGCTGGAATTTAGTAAAGGTCATTCCAAGAGCACAATGGGCAATCCTGAAAAAGATGACAAAGGTAACAGCAAAATACCTCTAGAAAACTGTGCAAACTGTGAAAGTCTTTGTTCATTTGTCCACTATTAGAAAACACAGAACAACCACTATCAAAAAATACAGAACAAAATAGTGTTCACTGAAGGACACCACAAAGGAAACCACAGCTGACTAAGAAAACATTGTGGCATGTCTCAAGGTTACCCCAAACCGTATGGATGCTCCACAACACTTCTGGGAAAATGCTCTGTGTATATAAATAAATGGGACAAAAATGCAAAGCACTATGGAGTCAATGGCCCCTAGTTATCAAGCCGTCAACCTCAAATATGCTGGAATTCCGCAGCGTATTTGTGGCGAGGCTGATTCGCTGTAGTTATCAAGCACTACAGCCTGGCAAAAGTAGAATTTAGTGATGTAAGCTTCAATCCGCCAGACTCAGTCCGACACAGATCGATTCTTACATCACTCCAGATGTTCCAAACACAAGTTCGGCACAATCTGACTACTTTTGCTAGTTATCAAAAAACTAGCAGGTACGCTCAGCACTTTTACGGCCCAGCGTACCTGGTTTTCAATCCGCCGCCCTGGAGGCAGCGGATCCCATAGGAATCAATGGGAGTCTGACCATAGCGAAAGTTCATGTTTGCTGCTGCCCGACATCCCATTGATTCCTATGGGAAATGTATACACCTAACACCCTAACATGTACTAAACACCCCTAATCTGCCCCCCCTACACCGCCGCAACTAAATAAATGTATTACCCCCTAAACCGACGCTCCCGGACCCCGCCGCAACTATAATAAACTGATTAACTCCTAAACCGCCGCTCCCGGACCCCGCAGCCACTACAATAAATATGTTAACCCCTAAACCGCCGCTCCCGCTCCCGGACCCCGCCCCCAGCTACCTAATACCTATTAACCCCTATCCTGCCCCCCCCTACGCCACTATAATAAATTTATTAACCCCTATCCTGCCCCTCCTAAACCGCCGCCACTATAATAAAATTATTAACCCCTAAACCTAAGTCTAACCCTAACCCTAACACCCCCCTAACTTAAATATTAATTAAATAATCTAAATATTATAACTCTTATTAACTAAATTAATCCTATTTAAAACTAAATACTTACCTTTAAAATAAACCCTAATATTAAATCAGCCAATCAGATTTTTCCTACCTTTATTCCGATTGGCTTATAGAATTCTATCAGCCAATCGGAATTCGAGGGACGCCATCTTGGATGACGTCACTTAAAGGAACCGTCATTCGTCGTTAGTCCGTCGGTAGAAGAGGATGGCTCCGCGTCGGCTCGTCTGAAGATGGCTCCGCTCCGGATGGATGAAGATTGAAGACGCCGCCTGGATGATGACTTCAATCGGATGGAAGACTTCTTCAGCGCCCCTTGGATGATGGCTTCAATCGGATGGAAGACTTCTTCAGCGCCCCTTGAATGATGACTTTGGCCGCTGCGGATGTCCCCTTCTGTTCCATCGGTGGTCGGCTGGCTGAAGACGGCTAAAGGTAGGATGATCTTCAGGGGTTTAGTGTTAGGTTTATTTAAGGGGGGTTTGGGTTAGAGAAGGGGTATGTGGGTGGTGGGTTTTAATGTTGGGGGGGTTGTATTTTTATTTTACAGGCAAAAGAGCTGATTTCTTTGGGGCATGCCCCGCAAAAGGCCCTTTTAAGGGCTGGTAAGGTAATAGAGCTGTTAACTTTTTAATGTAGAATAGGGTAGGGCATTTTTTTATTTTGGGGGGCTTTGTTATTTTATTAGGGGGCTTAGATTAGGTGTAAGTAGTTTAAAATTGTTTTAATATTTTTGAACTGTTTGTAACTTATTTTTTTATTTTTTTTTGTAACAGTTTTTTTTATTTTTGGTACTTTAGTTAGTTTATTTAATTGTATTTAATTGTAGTTATTTGTAGGTAATTTATTTAATTAATTTAATGATAGTGTAGTGTTAGGTTTAATTGTAACTTAGGTTAGGATTTATTTTACAGGTAATTTTGTATTTCTTTTAGCTAGGTAGTTATCAAATAGTTAATAACTATTTAATAACTATTCTAACTAGCTAAAATAAATACAAAGTTACCTGTAAAATAAATATAAATCCTAAAATAGCTACAATGTAATTATTAATTACATTGTAGCTATCTTAGGGTTTATTTTACAGGTAAGTATTTAGTTTTAAATAGGAATAATTTATTTAAGTATAGTGTAGTGTTAGGTGTAATTGTAACTTAGGTTAGTTTTTATTTTACAGGTAAATTTGTCTTTATTTTAACTAGGTAGCTATTAAATAGTTAATAAATATTTAATAGCTATTGTACCTAGTTAAAATAAATTGAAATTTGCCTGTAAAATAAAAATAAATCCTAAGATAGCTACAATATAATTATTATTTATATTGTAGCTATATTTGGGTTTATTTTAAAGGTAAGTATTTAGTTTTAAATAGGATTAATTTAGTTAATAAGAGTTATAATATTTAGATGTATTTAATTAATATTTAAGTTAGGGGGGTGTTAGGGTTAGGGTTAGACTTAGGTTTAGGGGTTAATAATTTTATTATGGTGGCGGCGGTGTAGGGGGGGCAGATTAGAGGTTAATAAGTTTAATATAGGTGGCGGCGGGGTCCGGGAACGGCGGTTTAGAGGTTAAACAATTTATTTAGTTGCGGCGGGGTCCGGGATCGGCAGGATAGGGGTTAATAAATTTATTATAGGTGGCGGTGGTATAGGGGGGGCAGGATAGGGGTTACTAGGTATAATGTAGGTGGCGGTGGGCTCCGGGAGCGGCGGTTTAGGGGTTAATACATTTATTATAGTTGCAGCGGGGTCTAGGAGTGGCAGTTTAGGGGTTAATAACTTTATTTAGTTGCGGGGGGCTCCAGGGGCGCCGGTATAGGGGGTAGAACAGTGTAGTTTAGTGTGGGTGCTTAGTGACAGGCTAGCAATAAAGCTGGGAAAAATCCGCTCATCGCCCCGTACTTGGTGCGCAGCTTTTTGACAGCTTTATTGATAACTTTGGCGAGATTATTCAGGTCCGCGGTGGCGATGGTAGGTGAGCTTAGGCGGGCGTATTGCGCCGGCGAAGGCAGGTAAGTAGACACGTTGATAACTAGGCCTCAATGTATTAAGCAGTGTAATCTGTTTTTGGGTCCTTGCGGGGCAGTCTGCTTCCCTAAATGTAAGAAGCAGCGGTCATTGAACTAGATGAAGCAAATTAAATAATTTAACTCTATTGAATGGACTTGGCCTTATTGCAAATCAACTACTGTGGCTGTAGACATAATGGACCAGATTACAAGTGGCGCGCTAACAGTTACACGCAAGCAATATCGGGTTTATTGCACGTTTGCGCGCAACGAATGTAGCTCTCATATTACAAGTTGATAGTAAATGCGAAAGTGTGAGCACAATCACAATGCTAGAATGATTACCGGTGTCCTCAGAGCTCTGTTTAACTGTTTTGCGAAACAAAAAAGTGTCACAAAACACATCAAAAATACATTGAAAAGTACAGTTAAACTCATAACAACACTAATGATAATTATTTGAAAACTTTTGCTCAAAAAAAGTTATAAGGATTTAGAGATATGAGGTCTCAGTTGTTAGAAAAAAAAGTCAGACAAATGGTTTAATATAAAGATACATACATATACATGTCTAAAGATATATATGTGTGTGTATATGTATATAATATATATATATATATATATATATATACAGTATATATATGCTGTATATATGTTTATATATGTGTGCATAAAAATGTGTGTATTTATATGAGTATATACGGATGTACAGACATATGTACACATATAAACACATAAATGCATATGTACACACACACATATAAGTGCATTGGAGCCCATTTGCAGTTAAAGGGATAGAAAAGTCAAAATTAAACTTGCATGATTCAAAAAGAGCATGTAATTTTAGGACACTTTTAAATTAATTTCTATTTTCAAATATGCTTTGTTCTCTTGGTATTCCTTGTTGAAAAAGAATATGCACATATCCTGCACTAGTGGAGCTAGCTAGCTGCTGATTGGTGCCTGCACACATTTGTCTCTTGTGATTGGCTAACTAGATGTGTTCAGCTAGCTGCAAGTAGTGCAATGTTGTTCCTTCAGCAAAGGACAGCAAGAGAATGAAGCAAATGTAATAATAAAAGAACATTTGAAAGTTGTTTAAAACTGTATGTTGTATACAAAATGTTAAACACAATTTTGGGGCTGAAAACATGTAAAATCATATGAAATATTCTTATTTTATAAAGTGTTGTACTGCGTATATACTTATTGTACCAATTTATCATCAGATACATGTGGTAATATGTATTTATGAATAGATAGAACATATTTTTCTATGTTAAGAATATTGGAATGTGAAATATTTATATTTTTATGTCAGGTTAGCGCACAGAATATGCATTTGTGTTTGCGCGAGTATAGTGTTAGGGGTAGATTTACCAAGCAGCGGATGCTGCAATCTACCCCAGTAGTTTCAGGTTCCCCTGAAACTGAAGTTAAGAAGCAGCGGTCTTAAGACCTCTGTTTCTTAACTCGTCCGCCACCTCTGAGGTGGTGAACAGCAATCATTGGATATGATCGGGATGATTGACACCCCCTGCTAGCAGTCGATTGGCCAGGAATCTGCAGGGGGAGGCATTGCACAAGCATTTCACAAGCAATACTTGTGCAATGATAAATGCTGACAGCATATGCTGTCGGCATTTATCGATGTGTGGCGGACATGATACCCTACAGCAAATCATGTCCGCCCGCACAATGATAAATCGGCCCCTTAGACTTTTTTCAACTTTTTTTTGCTCTATTGACCTCTATGAGGGAATACGTTGACGCAATATTGAAAGTTCTTGTTTTTGCGTGCAGTGGGTTAGCCCGCAAGTGAAAACTTTTTACTTTCAACTTTTAATACGAGCGCTATCGGACTTGAGCAAAAAGCTTACTTCTAGCGGAGTTAGCTCGCGAGCGGGAGAATTAAATATCGCTCCACTGGTAATGTGGCCCATTATTATTTGCTAAAGGTAAAATGTGCAACCAAAAACCAATTCATATATCTGTCTTAGGAAATATTCTTCTTATACATTGAACTTCTATTGGTTTACATTTTCTATGATGTTTTTGTAAGCAACAATTTCCAGTATTTTTATAATTTTCTAAAATAAGTTACAATGTTTAATTGCTTATTTACTGTAAATATGTCTGGTGTTTAACTAAATTAAACTATTCATAGTTTTTAAGAGCTCCATATTGTTGTTCAGACACTACCATATGTTTTGTAGAATTGCATCAATATCCATTTATTGTAGAGTTTTTCTTCTTTGGAGTTTCAAGGAAGTTATAAGGTTGCTATATTTAGCAAATTAGTTTTATTGACAATGTAATAACTGCTGTTTTGGGACCCCTTCACTGCCAAACCATTTCTTACCTCTTCTATACTTGAAATATACAGTATTGTTCTCGGTGAGTCCCCTATGCAGATTATAAAAATGGATAGAATAAAAATGAACTACCCCTGGTAACAAAAGATTGCTTTGTGTGCTATTTTCTTTAGCACATAGTTATCTCCAGTGCAGGAGTCATTATACGGTATTTTACATGTATCATTTCTGTCATCACCTTTAAAGGGACATGAACAGCAAAAGCAACCTTTCTCAATTCAGATAGAGCATGTCATTTTAAGATACCTTTAAATTATTTTGTATTATCAAATGTACTTTGTTTTGTTTTTTTGTTTTTTGTATAATGTGTTGAAAAGTATATGTACATATGCTCAGCAGGAGCAATGCACTACTAGGAGCTAGCTGATAACTTGTGGCTACAGACATTTGTCTCTTGTCATGGGCTTACCAGATTTTCCCAGCTCCCAGTAGTGCATTCCTGCTCTGCAGCTGAATTTAACTATGTGTTTAATCCATTTGAGGGGGTTAAACCAATGTTATGTGCAAGTGAACATTGCCATAATAAAATAACATATTAGAGCATTTTCTTTTTGCCTTTGCATGTCCCTTTAAGATATATGACTATTACATATTTTTTACCACAAGTAAAATTTCTCCCTAGTTAATGATCTATGTTCATTACATAGCAAAATACTCAAAGCTTTGTTTGTTATGAATATTTGTAAAGACGTTTAGTCCAAAACAGGCATCTCTGCAACATCCGGAAAAAAAAACCACACACACAAAATTATGTATTTAGCAATACCAACTAAACAGCCACTGGGAATTTAAACTCAAAACCAAACAGAAAGCCTGGGGAAAAATGCAAAACATTACTTTGCAAGAGCCTAAAGCAAGGAACCAAAGCACATTTTTTTATATACTTGAATTTTACTGCATTTTTAACTTTACTTAGTGTCAATGTCATCTGTATGTAAAAAAAGACAAAAATATATATTGCATGAGCACACACCAATATAGTGTGCATGAAATAGTGACACAAATTGCTCAGGTATATTGATGAGATGAGAATTAAACATTCTAAATTACCCCATTCGGAAGGCAGTTGATTACTTTTGAATTGGATTGTTTCATACTTGTAGACAACTGAATCAAGAGACCCTCATTTATTTCTTAGAGTAATTGTAATAGCATGTTTTGTTCTTTAAATGCAGTGTACATGTACCCGTATGCGTTAAGCCTTTCATTACTTTGAGTGGCGTATGTTATAGAAATGAGAAGTATCATCTGTATAAAAAAACAAACAAAAATAACCAACAACTATAGCTTTAGGAGTCTGTGCATATGCAGAACTAACATTGGGGCAGCATGTGTAGTAGCACCAGGGTCAAAGTGCCGGGGGGCCCATAACAGCCAGTCTATACATTGTCATGTGCAGAATGTATGCAATCCTAATGCAGAGTTTGCAGGTCTATTTTATCTATCTTCAAAATCATTATACAGAGCAGCATATGCAGCATTACTATTGTTTATTACTAAGTTACCTTTGGGGGCCCAAAACATTTTTGCACCAGGGCCCTCTGTGTAATAGGTCCACTAATGAGTGTATTAAATATATAGTCTTATAATCGAACATACTGTTAACAGCTTTTTAAGCACATTATTATTATCATTTATTTGTATAGTGCCACAAAATTCTGTAGCGCTGGGTACAAAGATAGGGGTATACAATGACAAACAAATCTAGTACAGGAGAAAGAGGGCCCTGCTACGGAGAGCTCACAGTCTACAGACTGGGGGTGCAGAGACATAAGGTTTGGGGTATATCACTCTCCTTACACATATATATGAAAAAACAGTTATATTATTTGTCTATAAGATTCAGCAAGAGTATGATTTTATCATATAATATAATTATCTTATTATTTACAAAGCAGAATCATACAGGGTATACAGTATCTGATGATTTTACATATTAAAATATACTAACTGTTCATTGAGACTCCCCCATTGTTGGTGTCTTGTGCTATATATGTCTCCTTAAAGAAATTGAAATACACAAAAATACAATCAGATGTTCAATGTTTTTGTGAATCTGGATATAAAACATCTGTACAGTAGTCAAATATATTAATACAATTAACAATATTAAATTAAAATACTGCTATAACTCAGTTGATAAGAGAAAAAAAAATCTTGGTATGTCTTTTTTGTTTCCCCCATATCATTCCCTTTCAATATCAAAAATACAAACCATGTACTCAGAATATGTTGCTTTATTCAAAATAAATGTATAAAAAAAAACAGAGCTGTGCTATTATCGCTAGCAGTGGACTATGCTGTCAAATGGATTGAAGAGCGCACAATAATAAGCAAAATTAGTGAAAATAAACATACCTGTTACACTACATTAGCTCCCAATATTTAAGGTTATTGGGAACAAGTGGCTAGCGTATTGGTGGTCTGAGTGTGGATTGGTGCATGGTCAGGTGATCTGGAATGAAATACGGATTGGTTCTGGAGTTTGATATATTTTATTCATTGTTTGAAACTGGGACATAAACGAGGGACGTTATGAGCTCTTCATTACATAAAGGGCTACTTTGCAGTTGATGAATTTTTCACGTTCCATTAGAGTAAGAAAGCAAAATATTGATATATCTTACAGTTGAAAAGACTTGCTAAATTAAAAGTGTTACATTTACAATGCTTAATACATATATGGTCTCTTTTCATTAATCTTTTCCTGGCTTCTTTTTTTCTAAATGTTCTATACATTATCTCACTGCTCTACACTTTATTTTCCTCTCTGCCTCCAAAGTATCTTACTCTCTATAATCTGTAATTCAGTTTGTTCTTCTCACATAAAGATTTATTGTTGTTGCTTTCATTCTAGCTTAACCCATCACTCATGATACAGTTTACCTTTCCCATGCCCCTGTGTAATTTCTTCTTATAGTATGTCCATTCCTCCTGTGTTATACAGCAAACTAAATCAGTGTTTTCTCCTCCACAATTGCTGTGGCACAAAATAAAAATTGCCATTCATTTCTATTATTAAATTTGCTTAGGTTCTCATAATATTGTTTATTTGAGAGAATACCTAGGAAGGCGTGTGCACGTGCCTGAAGCACTGTATGGCAATAAATAATGTTACCATCTAGTGCTCTTGGTCTTGTATAACATAGCATTCTTGCAAAACTTCTGCAATATGGTGCTCTAAACATGCTCAAATTCAGGGACGGAACTACAAGGGGTGCAGATGTCGCAACTGTGACCGGGCCTCCGAGGGTGGGGACCCAGCTTGAAAAAAAAGGTTTTTTTTAAATAAGAAACGTTGACCTGCCACTGCCTGAACTGATATCATGTGAGTGTGATGCTTCACTAGTGTCTCTGAATACAGGAGTTAGTGTTTCTGTTTTACCCATTGATGTTTATGTGTGTGTGTATGTATGTATGTGACTGTGTTTGTATTTATGCATGTGTGTGTGTGTGTATGTTTGTGGAACCAGCAAATTACAGACCTTGGGGCCTATCTATCAAGCACCGAATGGAGCTTGATGCTCTGTGTTTCTGGTGAGCCTTCAGGTTCGCCTGAAACAGCAGTTATGAAGCAGCGGTCACAAAGACCGCTGCTCCATAACCTGTCCGCCTGCTCTGAGCAGGCAGACAAAGATCACCGCAATTCAACCCGATCGAGTACGATCAGGTTGATTGACACCAAGTCAGCAGGGGGTGGCATTGCACCAGCAGCTCTTGTGAGCTGCTGGTGCAATGTTAAATGCGGAGAGTGTATTGCTCTCCACATTTAGCGAGGTCTGGTGGACCTGATCCGCACTGTCGGATCAGGTCCGCCAGACTTTGATAACTAGAGGCCCTTGTTACTACAGCATGGGGGGGGGGGTAAACAGTGTCACTATACAGTACCACTATATACAGTACGGGGGGGCTGGACTATGTCACAGACTACTGTGGTCACTTTATAAAGTACTGGAGTGGGTAGGGTCAGGCCAGCCATCTCACCGGCAGATTACAGACTGTGTCACTAACTTACTATATACAATACTGGTGGGTTAAACTGTGTCACTATATACAGTAATAAGGGGTCAGACCATCTCACAGACTGTGGGCACAGGGTACCTCCTTTTACAGACGTAATCTGATTCACATTTTTTTTTCTGTGTTAAATGCTAAAAAATAATGATAAAAAAGATATGTATCAAATTCACCTTTGGGGGTGGGGGGTTTCCTTCTTAGATTCTTGCACCTGGGCCCTGTAGTTTCTAGTTACGCCTCTGATCAAATTCCTAAAATTATTTACTTGCTTATCAATAAAGGATACCAAAATAAGCAAATTTGATAATAGAAATAACATATGAAAGCTGTTGTTTTTTAAAATAAAAAAATACTTTATCTGAATCATTACACACAAAAAAATTGGTTTCATGTCCATTTAACATTTGCCTCTGTACAACTGGCCAATTGTATTTGTTTATAGCTATATGCACACATACTTTAGAATAGCATTTTCCAATTCTGCCTTGTTGTCTTTTATGTAAGTTTGTTTCTGTTCCGATTTCTCTGAAATACTTTACCTGGAATTCTTTAGAAATTTCCTATTAAAAAGTTAGGAAAATTGCACTGAAAATAGATCACTTTTTATTATCTAGTACTGATTTATACACATTTGGCTTTTACTTGATATTATACTTGGTTTATACCTGATATTAATGAAATTTCTGAAGCAGACACTGTGCTAATATACTACCAGGTATTTCCAGGCTTACATTTCATTATATTCAGATTTATTTTTAATGCTTTCTCTGAATAGTGAGTTTTAGTTTTTTCAATTTTAGTATCCTTAAAAAAAGTTTTGTAAAAGTTTTGTAATAACACTAAGAACAGTTTCAGGAAATATATATATATATATATATATATATATATATATAAAATGCAGTTCCAGAAAGGA
Source organism: Bombina bombina (assembly GCF_027579735.1). NCBI lineage: Eukaryota > Metazoa > Chordata > Amphibia > Anura > Bombinatoridae > Bombina > Bombina bombina. The sequence continues at coordinate 1,277,295,580 of NC_069500.1, forward strand.
TAAGCACAGGCCCTCAATAAGAGCAACTGCCAGGGTACACAATTAATTTGAATAAGTACCAAGCTGAGAAGAAAAAGGCACTCACTGGACTTGAGTATAAAAAATATAATCTTTATTTAGCACATATTAAAAGGTATAACGTTTCAAAGCTATTCCAGCCTCTTTGTCATATGCCAAAACAGGATTCAAAGAAAATACATATATATATATATAAAGTGACACGCGTAAAAAGCCGAAATTAGAATATCATGTGGGGGATAATTTAATCCCTCATACAAGTCAATGGAGCAAAAAAAGTGTGGGGGGGAAACACCCTGCTTGCGCGCAGTCATGATCGCATATTATCAAGTATGCTAACATGACATGAAAATATGAATATTTCACATTCCAATGTTCTTCACATAGCAGAATATGTTCTATTTATACATAAATACATATTTCTATATAAATATGGATTTTTTGCACAAATATATATTTACACTTGATTATATATAGGTATAGATCATTACAGATATAGATACATATGAACATCTATTTAAAAATACAAAGAAGATATTCTGCTATGTAAAGAACATTGGAATGCAAAATATTTACAGTACATACACAGTATAACACTTTATTAAGAATGAATATTGCATAAGTATGATTTCACATATTTTCATCTAATTGACTGCAAAGGGCTCTAATGCAAGTTCATTTATTTCACTAATGCAACTTAAAAGGTAAAACTAATATATGAGATAGACTCATTACATGCAAAGCAAGATAGTTCAAGCCCTGATTTGTCATAATTGTGATGATTATGGCTTACAGCTCATGAAAACCCCAAATCCACAATCTCAGAAAATTAGAATATTACTTGCAATCAATAAAACAAGGATTGCACATAGAACAATATCGGACCTCTGAAAAGTATAAGCATGCATACTGTATGTACTCAGTACTTGGTTTGGGCCCCTTTTGCAGCAACCCACCAACCCACCACCCACATACCCCTACTCTAAAACCCACCCGATCCCCCTTTAACAAAACCTAACACTACCCCCCCTGAAGATCACCCTACCTGGAGCCGTGTTCACCCAGTCGGGCACCGATGGGCCAGAAGTGGACATCCAGAGCGGCAGAAGTCTTCATCCGATCGGGGCAGAAGAGGTCCTTCAAGCGGCAGATGTCTTCATCCAAGTGGCATCTTCAATCTTCAATCAACCGGAGCCATCTTGAATCCATCCAACGAGGAGCCATCCTCTTCGTAAGATGTCCTAAGTCCAAATGAAGGTTCCTTTAAATGACGTCATCCAAGATGGTGTCCCTCGAATTCCGATTGGCTGATAGGATTCTATCAGCCAATCGGAATTAAGGTAGGAAAAATCCGATTGGCTGATGTAATCAGCCAATCGGATTGAAGTTAAATCCAATTGGCTGATTGGATCAGCCAATAGAACGCAAGGTCAATTCTATTGGCTCATCCAATCAGCCAATCGGATTGAACTTCAATCCGATTGGCTGATTACATCAGCTAATCAGATTTTTCCTACCTTAATTCCGATTGGCTGATAGAATCCTATCAGCCAACGGGAATTCGAGGGACACCATCTTGGATGATGTCATTTAAAGGAACCTTCATTCGGACTTAGGGCATCGTACGAAGAGGATGGCTCTGCATCAGATGGATTCAAGATGGCTCTGCTCCGCTCCAGTTGATTGAAGATTGAAGATGCCGCTTGGATGAAGACATCTGCCGCTTGGAGGACCTCTTCTGCCCTGACTGGATGAAGAATTCTGCCGCTCCGGATGTCCACTTCAGCCCATTGGTGCCCAGCTGGGTGAACACGGCTCCAGGTAGGGTGATCTTCAGGGTTTTTTTTTTAGGTTTTTTTTAAGGTGGGATTGGGTGGGTTTTAGAGTAGGGGTATGTGTGTGGTGGGTTGTAATGTTGGGGGGGGATTGTATTTTTATTTACAGGTAAAAGAGCTGATTACTTTGGGGTAATGCCCCGCAAAAAGCCCTTTTAAGGGCTGGTAAAAGAGCTGATTACTTTTAAATTTAGGATAGGATAGGGCATTTTATTATTTTGGGGGGCTTTTTTATTTTATTAGGGGGCTTAGATTAGGTGTAATTATTTTAAACTTCTTGTAATTCTTTTTTTTTGTGGTAATTTAGTGTTGTTTTTTTTTTGTACTATAGTTTAGTTTATTTTATTGTATTTTATTTTAGATAATTGTAGGTAGTTTATTTAATTAATTTATTGATAGTGTAGTGTTAGGTGTATTTGTAACTTAGATTAGGATTTATTTTACAGGTAATTTTGTAATTATTTTAACTAGGTAGCTATAAAATAGTTATTAACTATTTAATAGCTATTGTACCTAGTTAAAATAAATACAAAGTTGCCTGTAAAATAAATATAAATCCTAAAATAGCTACAATGTAACTATTAGTTATATTGTAGCTATATTAGGGTTTATTTTATAGGTACAGGTAGCCCTCAGTTTACGCCGGGGTTAGGTTCCAGATGGAATGGTTGTAAATTGAAACCGTTGTAAACTGAAACCCAGTTTATAATGTAAGTCAATGGGAAGTGAGGGAGATAGGTTCCAGGTCCCTCTCAAAATTGTCATAAGTAACACCTAATACATTATTTTTAAAGCTTTGAAATGAAGACTTTAAGTGCTAAACAGCATTATAAACCTAATAAAATAACCACACAACACAGACTTCACTTGCATTTTTCTGCAAACAGTTATTTCTATGCATTCCAATCTGGACTGATTTATAGACAGGAAGATCTTGTTCCTTTGAAATCTACTCGATAGCTCAGGTCTGGTTAAACTGATTAATTTCAGCTTGCTTGGCTTTGCTGCAACACAAGCGGACAGCTCCACCTACTGGCTATTTTAATAAATGCACTGCTTCTCAATGCTTTTCAATAGCAGTCACATGACTGGAAAAAAGGTTGTTATTCTGAAACGGTGTAAATTGAACCGTTGTAAAACGAGGGCCACCTGTATTCAGTTTTAAATAGAATTCATTTATTTAATAATAGTACATTTATTTCGTTTAATTTAAATTATATTTAAGTTAGGGGGGTGTTAGGGTTAGACTTAGGTTTAGGGGTTAATAACTTTATTATAGTAGCGGCGACGTTGGGGGTGGGAAATTAGGGGTTATTAATTGTAGGTAGGTGGCGGCGATGTTAGGGAGGGCAGATTAGGGGTTAATAAAATTTATTATAGTGTTTGCGAGGCGGGACTGCGGCAGTTTAGGGGTTAATACATTTATTATAATGGCAGCGAGGTCCGGTCGGCAGATTAGGGGTTAATAAGTGTAGGTAGGTGGCGGTGACGTTGGGGGGGGCAGATTAGGGGGTAATAAATATAATATAGGTGTCGGTGATGTTAGGGGCAGCAGATTAGGGGTTCATAGGGATAATGTAGGTTGCGGCGGTGTCCGGAGCGGCAGATTAGGGGTAAATAATATTATGCAGGTGTCAGCGATAGCAGGGGCGGCAGATTAGGGGTTAATAAGTGTAAGGTTACGGGTGTTTAGACTCGGGGTTCATGTTAAGGTGTTAGGTGTAGACTTAGAGAGTGTTAAATAATAGCAGTCAGTTTCCTTCACACGTGTGCGTTTCAGTGCCTGCCTGCCAGGGCACAGTGTCACCCCAGTGCAACTCCTATCTGGTGTAACAGTAGTTTAAATCTAAAAAAAACAACACTTTTTTGACTGTGTTAAATAATAGCAGTCAGTTGTTTCCTTCACACGTGTGCGTTTCAGTGCCTGCCTGCCTGCCAGGGCACAGTGTCACCCCAGTGCAACTCCTATCTGGTGTAACAGTAGTTTAAATATAAAAATAACAACACTTTTTTGACTGTGTTAAATAATAGCATTCAGTTTCCTTAACACGTGTGCGTTACAGTGCCTGCCTGCCAGGGCACAGTGTCACCCCAGTGCAACTCCTATCTGGTGTAACAGTAGTTTAAATATAAAAATAACAACACTTTTTGACTGTGTTAAATAATAGCAGTCAGTTTCCTTCACACATGTGCGTTTCAGTGCCTGCCTACCAGGGCACAGTGTCACCCCAGTGCAACTCTTATCTGGTGTAACAGTAGTCTAAATATAAAAATAACAACACTTTTTTGACTGTGTTAAATAATAGCAGTCAGTTTCCTTCACACGAGTGCGTTTCAGTGCCTGCCTGCCAGGGCACAGTGTCAACCCAGTGCAACTCCTATCTGGTGTAACAGTAGTTTAAAACAACACTTTTTTGACTGTGTTAAATAATAGCAGTCAGTTGTTTCCTTCACACGTGTGCATTTCAGTGCCTGCCTGCCAGAGCACAGTGTTACCCCAGTGCAACTCATATCTGGTGTAACAGTAGTTTAAATATAAAAATAACAACACTTTTTTGATTGTGTTAAATAATAGCATTCAGTTTCCTTCACACGTGTGCGTTTCAGTGCCTGCCTGCCAGGGCACAGTGTCAACCCAGTGCAACTCATATCTGGTGTAACAGTAGTTTAAATAAAAAAAAACAACTTTTTTGACTGTGTTAAATAATAGCAGTAAGTTTCCTTCACACGTGTGCATTTCAGTGCCTGCCTGCCTGCCAGGGCACAGTGTCACCCCAGTGCAACTCCTATCTGGTGTAACAGTAGTTTAAATATAAAAAAAAAAAAAAACACTTTTTGACTGTGCTAAATAATAGCAGTCAGTTGTTTCCTTCACACGTGTGCGTTTCAGTGCCTGCCTGCCAGGGCACAGTGTCACCCCAGTGCAACTCATATCTGGTGTAACAGTAGTTTAAAAATAAAAAAAACATCACTTTTTTGACTGTGTTAAATAATAGTAGTCAGTTTCCTTCACACATGTGCGTTTCAGTGCCTGCCTGCCAGGGCACAGTGTCAACCCAGTGCAACTCCTATGTGGTGTAACAGTAGTTTAAATCTAAAAATAACAACACTTTTTTGACTGTGTTAAATAATAGCAGTCAGTTTCCTTCACACGTGTGCGTTTCAGTGCCTGCCTGCCAGGGCACAGTGTCACCCCAGTGCAACTCATATCTGGTATAACAGTAGTTTAAATATAAAAAAAAAAACTTTTTTGACTGTGTTAAATAATAGCAGTCAGTTGTTTCCTTCACACAAGTGCGTTTCAGTGCCTGCCTGCCAGGGCACAGTGTCACCCCAGTGCAACTCATATCTGGTATAACAGTAGTTTAAATATAAAAATAACAACACCTTTTTGACTGTGTTAAATAATAGCAGTCAGTTTCCTTCACACGTGTGCGTTTCAGTGCCTGCCTGCTAGGGCACAGTGTCGCCCCCAGTGCAACTCATATCTTGTGTAACAGTAGTGTAGATTTAAAATAAAAAACACTTTTTTGACTGTGTTAAATAATCGCAATCAGTTTCCTTCACACGTGTGCGTTTCAGTGCCTGCCAGGGCACAGTGTCACACCAGTGCAACTCATATCTGGTGTAACAGTACTGTAAATTAAAAAAAAAAATTACAATTTTGACTGTAATAGATTGAATAGCAGTTAGTTTTCTGCAAGCGTGTGTGTCAGGCCTACAGCGTCTACTCTGCCAACTTCTGCCAGTGCATTGTGCCACTCATATCTGTTGTCAAAGTAGCTTGCACGCATAGTACCACTAATCGAAAAAAAATGACAGGCAGAGGCAGGCCACCCCGCAGGGGCCGTCGTGTTTGTGGTGCTGTGATTCCCTTTGGCCCTAGACTTATGCCCAGTGTTCAGAAGCCACGTACCCCGAACGCGAACATTTCTGACTATGAGGACATAGTTGATTGGCTAGCACAGGACACCCAATCTTCTACAGCTTCCGCTCGGAACCTTGACGCACCATCCTCCTCCAGCTTAGCTTCGGGCACCTCTCAAGTTACCACTCGCCCGCCTGCTGCCACCACCAACACTAGCACCACAGCCGCTTCACTTGATCTGTCAGAGGAGATATTTACACATCAGTTGGAAGAAATGAGTGATAGTGATGCGCAACCATTATTGCCAGAGGATGTAGATAACAGTGATATGTCTCAGTCAGACAGCATTACACACATGGACGTACGGTGTGATGATGATGATGTTGTACCCGCTGCTGCTTCCTTTGTTGACTTGTCAGATACAAGTGAAGCGGTTGATGAGGACGATGCGTCCGTGGATGTTACGTGGGTGCCCGCTAGAAGAGAAGAAGAAGAGGGGGAAAGTTTAGATTGGGAGACAGCGAGGAGGAGGAGACGAGTTGGAAGGAGGGGGAGGTTGTCGCAAGGAGCTAGTGGCATAGTCAGACAGCATGCATCGGCACCCGGGGTCAGCCAGACAGCACGCCAATCAACGCATGCTGTTGCCACCACCAGAATGCCGTCATTGCAGAGCTCAGCAGTGTGGCATTTTTTTTGTGTGTCTGCCTCTGACAACAGCAATGCCATTTGCAACCTGTGCCAAAAGAAACTGAGTCGTGGGAAGTCCAACACCCACCTAGGTACAACTGCTTTGCGAAGGCACATGATCACACATCACAAACGACTATGGGATCAACACATGAGTACAAGCAGCACACAAACTCAAAGCCGCCATCCTCCTCCTGGTCCAGCATCTTCAGCCACGTCAACCACTGCTGTCCTCCTTGCCCCCTCTCAACCATCCACCACTCCATCTCTTGCCTTGAGCAGTTCCTGCTCATCTGCCCACAGTCAGGTGTCTGTCAAGGACATGTTTGAGCGTAAGAAGCCAATATCACAAAGTCACCCCCTTGCCCGGCATCTGACAGCTGGCTTGACTGAACTATTAGCCCGCCAGCTTTTTCCATACATGCTGGTGGAGTCTGAGGCGTTCAAATAATTTGTAGCTATTGGGACACCGCAGTGGAAGGTACCCGGCCGAATTTTCATTGCACAAAAGGCAATCCCCAACCTGTACTCGATTGTGCAAAAGGAAGTAATGGCATATCTGGCACACAGTGTTGGGGCAAGGGTCCATATGACCACTGATAGCTGGTCTGCAAAGCATGGTCAGGGCAGGTATATCATCTACACTGCGCATTGGGTAAACCTGCTGATGGCTGCCAAGCATGGAATGCGTGGCTCTGCAGAGGAGTTGGTGACACCGCCACAACTTGCAGGCAGGCCTGCTGCCACCTCCTCTACTCCTCCTACTCCATCCTCTTCCATAACCTCCTCAGCTGAGTCCTCTTCTGCTGCTGCGTCTTGCTCTACATCAACGGCACCCCCCCAGCTCCCCAGGTACTATTCCACATCCCGGATATGGCAGTGTCACGCCGTCTTGGGGTTGACTTGCCTGAAAGCAGAGAGTCACACCAGACCAGCACTCCTGTCCGCCCTGAACGCACAGGTGGATCAGTGGCTGACTCCGCACCAACTGGAGATCGGCAAAGTGGTTAGTGACAACGGAAAAAATTTGGTGGCGGCATTGAATTCGGGCAAGTTGATACATGTGCCGTGCATGGCACATGTGTGTATTCTGATCGTACAACGCTTTGTGCATAAGTTCCCAGGCTTACAGTACGTCCTGAAGCAGGCCAGGAAGGTGTGTGGCCATTTCAGGTGTTCCTACATGGCCATGGTGCAGTTTTCAGATATCCAGCGGCGAAACAACATGCCAGTGAGGCGCTTGATTTGCGACAGCCCGACACGTTGGAATTCAACACTCCTAATGTTCGACCGCCTGATCCAACAATAAAATGCCATTAGCGACTATTTGTATGAACGGGGTGCTAGGACAGCCTCTGCGGAGCTGGGATTTTTTTTGTCACGTTACTGGACGCTCATGCGCAATGCCTGTAGGCTCATGCGTCCTTTTGAGGAGGTGACAAACCTAGTTAGTCGCACCGAAGGCACCATCAGTGACATCATACCATTTGTTTTCTTCCTGGAGCGTGCCCTGCGAAGAGTGCCGGATCAGGCCATAGATGAGTGTGAAGAGGAAGAGTTGTGGTCACCATCACCACCAGAAACAGCCTTATCAGCATCGCTTGCTGGACCTGCGGCAACGCTGGAAGAGGATTGTGAGGAAGAGGAGTCAGAGGAGGAATGTGGCTTTGAGGAGGAGGAGGAAGACCAAGCACAACAGGCATCCCAGGGTGCTCGTTGTCACCTATCTGGTACCCATGGTGTTGTACGTGGCTGGGGGGAAGAAGATACCTTCAATGAGATCACTGAGGACGAGGAACGGGACATGAGTAGCTCGGCATCCAACCTTGTGCAAATGGGGTCTTTCATGCTGTCGTGCCTGTTGAGGGACCCTCGTATAAAAAAGCTGAAGGAGAATGACCTGTACTGGGTGTCCACGCGGTATAAGAATAAAGTGCCTGAAATGTTGGTATAAGAATAAAGTGCCTGAAATGTTACCGAATTACCTTAAGTCGGAAAGGATGCAGCAGTTCCAAAATAAATTAAAAAGTATGCTTTAAACAGCGTATAAGGGTGATGTCACAGCACAACGGGAATCTAACAGGGGAAGAGGTGAAAGTAATCCTCCTCCTCCCATGACCACGCCGGCAAGGACAGGACGCTTTACAGACGTGTTGTTGATGGAGGACATGCAGAGCTTTTTAAGTCCTACGCATCGCCACAGCCCTTCGGGGTCCACCCTCAGAGAACGACTCGACCCACAGGTAGCAGACTACCTCGCCTTAACTGCAGATATCGACACTCTGAGGAGCGATGAACCCCTTGACTACTGGGTGTGCAGGCTTGACCTGTGGCCTGAGCTATCCCAATTTGTGATAGAACTTCTGGCCTGCCCCGCTTCAAGTGTCCTGTCAGAAAGGACCTTCAGTGCAGCAGGAGGTATTGTCACTGAGAAGAGAAGTTGCCTAGGTCAAAAAAGTCTAGATTACCTCACCTTTATTAAGATGAATGAGGGATGGATCCCGAAGGGGACTGACAGTTGGCGATACATTCAACTAAAAAAGGCCTGATGAGATGAGCTGCCTTGGGCTAAAAATGGTCCACACGCTGCTGTATTTGATCTCTGAATGCCAGATGACTTGCGTGACTTATCCGCCACCAACTAGGGTTCAAGCATGTTTTAGGGCACTTTCTGCCTAGGAAACAAGCATCAATTTTTCTGGCCGCTGCTACAGCAGCGGCTGCAACAATACCTAATTTTTCAGGCATGTGTACATGCCTAATTTTTCTGGCCTCTGGTGCTGCACTGTTGCTTCAAAAACCAAACAAAAAAAAAGGCACATCACAGGGATTAAACTGATAGTAATAGTACTACTTAACACACCACTCCTATCTGGTGGCACATTAGATTGCACGAGCAGTGCCCCAAATTTGAAGTAGGAGGACCGACCAAGAATCTTTTTTCCATCTCCCGGTTCCTAAAATTGATGCCATATACACGTCCCCTGATAGGGGACGTAACAGGGATTAAACTGATAAGATTAGAACTACTTAACACACCACTCCTATCTGGTGGCACATTAGATTGCACGCGCAGTGCCCCAAATTTGAAGTAGGAGGACCGACCAAGCATCTTTTTCCATCTCCCGGTTCCTAAAATCGATGCCATATACACATCCCCTTATAGGGGACGTAACAGGGATTAAACTGATTAGAATAGAACTACTTAACACACCACTCATATCTGGTGGCACATTAGATTGCACGCACAGTGCCCCAAATTTGAAGTAGGAGGACCGACCAAGCATCTTTTTCCATCTCCCGGTTCCTAAAATCGATGCCATATACATGTCCCCTGATAGGGGACGTAACAGGGATTAAACTGATAAGAATAGAACTACTTAACACACCACTCCTATCTGGTGGCACATTAGATTGCATGCGCAGTGCCCCAAATTTGAAGTAGGAGGACTGAACAAGCATATTTTCCCATCTCCCGGTTCCTAAAATCGATGCCATATACACGTCCCCTGATAGGGGGCGTAACAGGGATTAAACTGATAAGAATAGAACTACTTAACACACCACTCATATCTGGTGGCACATTAGATTGCACGCGCAGTGCCCCAAATTTAAAGTAGGAGGACCGAACAAGCATCTTTTTCCATCTCCCGGTTCCTAAAATCGATGCCATATACACGTCCCCTGATAGGGGATGTAACAGGGATTAAACTGATAAGAATAGAACTACTTAACACACCACTCCTATCTGGTGGCACATTAGATTGTACGCGCAGTGCCCCAAATTTGAAGTAGGAGGACCGAACAAGCATCTTTTTCAATCTCCCGGTTCCTAAAATCGATGCCATATACACGTCCCCTGATAGGGGACGTAACAGGGATTAAACTGATAGGAATAGTACTACTTAACACACCTTATAATAACGCAGAGAGAGGAGTCTGAAGAAGAGGAGTCAGAGGAGGAAGGTGGCTTTGAGGAGGTGGAAGACCAAACACAGCAGGCTTCCCAGGGGGCTTGTTGTCACCTTTCAGGGACTCTTGGTGTTGTACGTGGCTGGGTGGAGGAAGAGACCTTCAATTACATCAGTGAGGACAAGGAACGGGACATGGCTAGCTTGGTATCCAACCTTGTGCAAATGGGGAGTTTGCGGTTGTGCAAATGGACTGTTTGCAGTTGTTTGCGGTGCGTTAAAGGGACAGTCTAGGCCAAAATAAACTTTCATGATTCAGATAGAGCATGTAATTTTAAACAATTTTCCAATTTACTTTTATCACCAATTTTGCTTTGTTCTCTTGGTATTCTTAGTTGAAAGCTTAACCTAGGAGGTTCATATGCTAATTTCTTAGACCTTGAAGCCCACCTCTTTCAGATTGCATTTTAACAGTTTTTCACCACTAGAGGGTGTTAGTTCACGTATTTCATATAGATAACACTGTGCTCGTGCAAGAGAAGTTATCTGGGAGCAGGCATTGATTGGCTAGACTGCAAGTCTGTCAAAAGAATTGAAAAAAGGGGCAGTTTGCAGAGGCTTAGATACAAGATAATCACAGAGGTTAAAAGTATATTATTATAAATGTGTTAGATATGCAAAACTGGGAAATGGGTAATAAAGGGATTATCTATCTTTTAAAACAATAAAAATTCTGGTGTAGACTGTCCCTTTAAACGGGGAGTTTGATCTGTCACTGTGAAGCGGGCATAACCCTTACACTACCTGATCGATACAACATCATACCTGATGTTTTAAAGCAAGTTATTCCAAACAATTTAGGAATGTTAGGGGATGTATGCCCTTTATGGCTTAAAACCAGACTCTGCATCAACTATGAAATTTTCCGTGGGAGTTTTCCCATGGATCCCCCTCCGGCATGCCACAGACCATCACTATTCTGGCCAGAAAGAGTCCCTGTGGGTTTTAAAGTTCGCCTGCCTATTGAAGTCTATGGCGGTTCGCCCGGTTCACCCGTTCGCGAACAGTTGCGGAAGTTCACGTTCGACGTTCACGAACCCACATTTTTAGGTTCGCGACATCACTACAGATCATGTCCGCTGCACATCGATAAATGCAGACAGCATACACTCTCGGCATTTAACATTGCACCAGCAGTTCTTGTGAACTGCTGGTGCAATACCGCCCCCAGCAGATTTGCAGCCAATCGGCCACTAGCAAGGGGTGTCAATCAACCCGATCATATTCAATCAGGTTGATTTTTGTCAATTTCTGTCCGCCGCCTCAGAGCAGGCGGACAGGTTATAGAGCAGCGGTCTTTAGAAGGCTCGTCTGAAACACGGGGCATCAAGCTCCATACGGAGCTTGATAAATATGCCCCTAAGTCTGCCTTTTTAACCCTTCTAGTGCCATTCTCTCTTCTCTAGTTAAATTATTGTGTCTAGGAGAATTCCCATGGTCTCAGCAAATCCAATCATGTTTTATTAATTTGTGAAAAGTTTCTATGATGGTACCCATAATTTGTATAGGATGCCAAGTAGGAAGGCTTTTAAGCACTTTTAGAATGGCTACATCTATTTTGTTTGGTGAGATGGACCTCTCATAAGGCATGTACCATATGCTGTGACCAAGAATGAGTTTGTAAGATTGAAATGCCATTGTTTGGATGAAACATTATATAATAAAAAGGGTCACCTTTTGACAGTGAGATTGAAAAAAAAGGGGTTATTACAATCAAGTCATCTTGCGAGCATGGAATAAAGTTTGTACTTTAAGCAGAAATAACTTAATAATTAAAAGATCAAGGAGCAATAATCTTAAGTCTCTGATTACAGTGAACAATATTATGATATTTGTAAGATCATTTAGAAACATTTCCACTTGTTGTAAGCAGAAGAAAAGTTGATTGATTTTGTGCAACAAGGTATTAGATTTTTCTACAGGAGAAATAAAAGTATTGGTAATATGTTTTCACCCACACTTTTGCAGTCAAATAGTGTAAATGTTAGTTTATGGTAAGGTTTCAAAAGAATGTTTAGATGTGGCAATAGTCGTTGTAAATGTGCACTATAAATAATTGAAGCGGCACCAGGATCCAGTTGCTTGTTAAAACTGCTTTATTTTTAGTAGTGTGCAATCTTCAAACAAAGCAGTAGAATTTTTCGTGACAAACAGTGCATAGACGAACTCACATGAAGTGACAACTTGCTGACATGTTTCGGCCCTTATGGCCGTAATCTTAGCTAAAGTGTCTATCCTCCCTTTACCTTTTAAACACCTGTGCTCAAAGTGATTGGTTAAAATTTAATTCAGTGGGTTGGTCTATTATAGCACCTGCATTAACTGTTTCCTTACTCTACTCAAAGCTGTCAGCCTCATGTTGCTTAAACCTCTGTAAACCATAAACCATAGATAATACATATATACAGTTCTCCTCTGCTACATCACTAATAGTCTAGAATGACTTCATTCATATTTATAATTGTAATAATTAAAATTAACATTAAATGATGTAACAAAAGAGAGTTTGAATCCTATGTTGAACTTGTAACTAGATATAATCATAAAAAATTGCCATACTGGCATGATTAGTAATAATATCTATTGAGATATTCCATTTCATACTACAAGTTCATTCAAACAAAGTTTATAGAAGGTGTAAAGATACTTGTGTACAATACACAAAACACCAAATAGAAAAACAAAAGACAAAAGGCTAATACAGGAGGCGTTCTGGACACACAGGAACCATTTGGCTTATTCCCAAAAGTTTATCAAATCAAATTCAGAATTCAACCCTATGGGAACCCTGGTTTTTAGCCTGTGTATCCAGAACACCTCTCTCTTAGCTAGCAAATTATCTCTATTACCCCCTCTTTTTTTGCACCTTACTTGTTCAATAACCGTCCATTTTAATGAACTTACATTTTTGTTATGTTTAATTTTGAAGTGTTGTACAAGGGGGGTTGTAAGCTTGCCTGCTTTTATGTGGGTGATGTGCTCCCGAATCCTCTCTCTTGCCTCCCTGGTGGTAAGACCTGTATATTGAATATTACAGGATTCGCAAGTTAGTAAGTAAACTACATATGTTGACCTGCAGTTCAGACAAGAATGGTGTCTAAATTGCTCTCCTGTGGCTGTGCTGGTGAAGCCCTCACCTGCTTGTAAACAGCCACATGCTATGCATGGGCCATAATTGCATTTGTAGACACCAGTGTGTCTTAGCCATGATGAACTGGAGCTCTGGTGTGCCCTCAATTGTGTCGGCGCAACCATATTGCCAATGGTCATTCCCTTCCTATATGCAAACCTGCACCCTTTGGACACTATTTTTACAAGACCCTCATCTGCTGTTAGCATACGAAAATGTTTGCGTATAATGTTGCAAACCTGATGGTATTGTGCACTATATTTCGTTACAAAAGTTACTTCTCCAAAATTTGATTTCTTCAGATCTAAATCCTTTTGGGTAAGGAACTCCTTCCTTTCCCTTTTAGAGATAGTTTCTCTTACTCTTGCAACCTCCTTTCTCTCATAACCCCTGCTACAGAGGCGATTCTCTAGGTCCAAAGATTGTCTTTCGTATTCTATCTGGGTTGAGCAGTTGCGCTTTAACCGTATGAACTGACCCTTCATCACGGAATAAAATACCCTTTTGGGGTGGCTACTCTTCGCGTGAAGAAGTGTGTTCCCTGTAATTGGTTTTCTGTACACTTTTGTGTGTATCTTTCCCTGTTCTCCTGATAAAGTTACATCCAAAAAATTAATATGTGTCTTCCCAAACTCATGGGTTAGTTTAATACCTGTTGTGTTGTTGTTCAGATCTCTCAAGAATTCTTTCAGTTCTATCTCCTGTCCTTCCCAGATGATTAGAAGATCATCTATATATCTTCTATAGTAAATTATCTTGGATTTCCAGGGACCAGCACCCCCATAGATGTGGGACAGTTCCCACCAACCCATGAATAAGTTGGCGTATGAGGGCGCGAACTTCGCCCCCATTGCTGTCCCACACCTCTGGAGGTAATGGTCCCCTTCAAACTCAAAAAAGTTATGGGTTAAGAGGAATTCCGTTACCCTGAGGATATATTGACAAAATAGGGGACTATAATTTGTAGCTCTTTTTAGAAAAAATGCAATTGCCTCCAGACCTGCACTGTGGGGGATACTGGAGTACAGGGATGTTACATCAAGGGAAACCCAACTGTATCTCTCACTCCAACTGAGGGACTCTACTTCAATCAGTAGTTGTTTAGTGTCTCGCAGGTAGCTTGATAGATTCTGTACTAATGGTTGCAAAATAGCATCCAGCCATTGTGACATCGGTTCCAGAATTGAACCGATACCACTAATGATGGGGCGACCTTTTACCTCTTGGATGGATTTATGGACCTTCGGAAGGAAATTAAAAATGGGCTTCACAGGATAATCCACTATAAGATACTCACTGGTCTTTTCATCTAAGAAACCTGCTTCCTTCCCATCATCTATAAGATCTAATAGTTCCTGTTTGAATCTAAATGTGGGATCAAATGTTAGATTCGTGTATTGGGAAGGGTCTGATAGTTGTCGTGTTGCTTCCTTCAAAAAGAAAGATTTGTCCATGACAACCACAGACCCTCCCTTATCAGATGCTCTGATGACCAAGTTTTTATTCTCTTTGAGGCCCCTAAGTGCCAATATTTCTGCTTTGTTTAAATTCTTGTTTCCAGTATTAAGATCTGCTGTGTACGCTAGTTTTGTGAGGTCTTGTTCTACCCTACACTGAAATTTCTCTAAAATGTTTCCTCTTGTGTGTATCGGGTAAAATCTTGAAGCCCCAGAGAGAGAATGACCCTTGTTTATGGAGCTTTCGTTCCCTTCATCCTGTGAATAAACATTCTCTCTGTCCAATCCCTCTAGGGCTTCAAGATCACATACCTCCTGAAAAGTTAATGTTGTTGTATCTTTTGTTCTGATTCCATCTGGGGGCATATACACTTCATTAGTTGTTGGGTTCTCGTGATGTTCAAAATGTTTTTTGATCGTTAGATTTCTGATCAGCCTATTAACATCCACCAGAGTCTGGAATAAGTTAAAAGTGTCTGTTGGTACAAATCCAAGACCATAATTCAGGACCTTGGTTTCCAGATCACTTAGTGGATATACTGACAGGTTAATTACTGAATTTACACATATTTTGTCCTTGATCTCCCTCTCCTGGGCAGTTTGGATGGTTGCAGCGGTACTGTAGGTGTGCCCTTTAAGATGCCCCTGCCTTTTGTACCTCCTCCCCCCCCTCCTGACTCGCCTGATGTTTTGGGAAAAACCTGTGCCAACTCTGAAGTCTCCTGGTCCCTATATTCTATGGCTGACCTATTGGTAATGTCAGTAGAGAATTTAGTCTGCCCAGGTGGTGTGTGTGTCCTATCACCTATCATGGAGGATGTATCCCCCCTACTACTGTTGGGGTCTTCCTCCTCTCCTGAAGTTGAACAATCCCCAGAGGATTCAGCTTCACTCTCATTAAAAGTAACCTTTTTACTTTTACCCTGACCCTTATTTGCTTTTCTCCCTGACTTTTTTCCTTTTGGGAATCTTTTTTGGTCATTATCTCTTTTATAGCTGGTTCTCTGTTTCCTATTCCATATATAGATTTTGTTATTTTCATAATCTGATAAATCTCTTAAGTATTTATCATGCTTAATTTCCATTATTAAGGACTTAGACTCAGCTAGAGAGACTTTCAGTATGGAATCAAACTTAGCAAACAATATATCATTACTGCGTACATTCAATTCAATTTGAAGCAAATCAATTTCTTTAGATACAGAATTTAACAATTTTGTTTTGAATTCAATAAGCATTCCCATAAGTTTTAGAGAGCAGTCTGAGAGAACACTGTTCCATACTCTGATGAAATCCTCATCCTCTACAACGAATGTGGGGAATTTATTAACCCTCAGTCCTCTTGGGATCATGCCATTGGTTATATATTTTTGCAATGTCCAGATATCCCACTTGAGCCTGATTTCCTTATCCAAAAGTATCTCCATTTGCTCAAATAATTTGCTGAGCGTAAAAGTAGAATAATCTGACGAAAAAACATTTTCAATTGCTCTAGTGTCAAATGTCCTTTCATCAGAGGTTTGCAATGAATAGAAGCCGACAACCCTGGTAGAAATGTCACTCTCCATTGCTTCCATGATACACACACTCTGTATTCTAGTTAACCGCTAATCACTATACAAATCTGTTACAATCCGTGCTCTATCACTTTCAACAGGAAACCACTGTGAAATGTCAATAAAGAGTCACTTATGTGTGAGCACCAGTATAGAGATTTGTTACAAAATATACTTTTGTGCTGGATAAATATCTTGCAATAGCGATTTCGTTCCGCTTTACTCACCGACTCCTGAGGGCTATCCGGTTCTCCTCTGCCTGTAGTGCTGTATTGGCCCGTCCACAGGGAGCACTCGTGCTTGTTACCAAAAGCTGAGCGTTGTGGAAAACCCCTCTGGCTCCTTTCAAGGTCTCCGCCGAGTATCCGCTCCCCTCCTGGGCTCTCTCCAGTTTCGGCTGTGTAGCGTCTGACGTCACCCGGGACTCCGCTTCCGGTTAGCCCTCTGTTGTGAGTCGGATCTCCCCACGGCTGTTTACTGCAGTGTAGGTGAGTGTGATTGCGGCTAACTTTCAACTGGTTACTCTGTGCCTGCCCGATCTCCAGATAAATGTGCACTATAAATAATTGAAGCGGCACCAGGATCCAGTTGCTTGTTAAAACTGCTTTATTTTTAGTAGTGTGCAATCTTCAAACAAAGCAGTAGAATTTTTCGTGACAAACAGTGCATAGACGAACTCACATGAAGTGACAACTTGCTGACATGTTTCGGCCCTTATGGCCGTAATCTTAGCTAAAGTGTCTATCCTCCCTTTACCTTTTAAACACCTGTGCTCAAAGTGATTGGTTAAAATTTAATTCAGTGGGTTGGTCTATTATAGCACCTGCATTAACTGTTTCCTTACTCTACTCAAAGCTGTCAGCCTCATGTTGCTTAAACCTCTGTAAACCATAAACCATAGATAATACATATATACAGTTCTCCTCTGCTACATCACTAATAGTCTAGAATGACTTCATTCATATTTATAATTGTAATAATTAAAATTAACATTAAATGATGTAACAAAAGAGAGTTTGAATCCTATGTTGAACTTGTAACTAGATATAATCATAAAAAATTGCCATACTGGCATGATTAGTAATAATATCTATTGAGATATTCCATTTCATACTACAAGTTCATTCAAACAAAGTTTATAGAAGGTGTAAAGATACTTGTGTACAATACACAAAACACCAAATAGAAAAACAAAAGACAAAAGGCTAATACAGGAGGCGTTCTGGACACACAGGAACCATTTGGCTTATTCCCAAAAGTTTATCAAATCAAATTCAGAATTCAACCCTATGGGAACCCTGGTTTTTAGCCTGTGTATCCAGAACACCTCTCTCTTAGCTAGCAAATTATCTCTATTACCCCCTAAAATGGACGGTTATTGAACAAGTAAGGTGCAAAAAAAGAGGGGGTAATAGAGATAATTTGCTAGCTAAGAGAGAGGTGTTCTGGATACACAGGCTAAAAACCAGGGTTCCCATAGGGTTGAATTCTGAATTTGATTTGATAAACTTTTGGGAATAAGCCAAATGGTTCCTGTGTGTCCAGAACGCCTCCTGTATTAGCCTTTTGTCTTTTGTTTTTCTATTTGGTGTTTTGTGTATTGTACACAAGTATCTTTACACCTTCTATAAACTTTGTTTGAATGAACTTGTAGTATGAAATGGAATATCTCAATATATATTATTACTAATCATGCCAGTATGGCAATTTTAGTGATGTAGCAGAGGAGAACTGTATATATGTATTATCTATGGTTTATGGTTTACAGAGGTTTAAGCAACATGAGGCTGACAGCTTTGAGTAGAGTAAGGAAACAGTTAATGCAGGTGCTATAATAGACCAACCCACTGAATTAAATTTTAACCAATCACTTTGAGCACAGGTGTTTAAAAGGTAAAGGGAGGATAGACACTTTAGCTAAGATTACGGCCATAAGGGCCGAAACATGTCAGCAAGTTGTCACTTCATGTGAGTTTGTCTATGCACTGTTTGTCACGAAAAATTCTACTGCTTTGTTTGAAGATTGCACACTACTAAAAATAAAGCAGTTTTAACAAGCAACTGGATCCTGGTGCCGCTTCAATTATTTATAGTGCACATTTATCTGGAGATCGGGCAGGCACAGAGTAACCAGTTGAAAGTTAGCCGCAATCACACTCACCTACACTGCAGTAAACAGCCATGGGGAGATCCGACTCACAACAGAGGGCTAACCGGAAGCGGAGTCCCGGGTGACGTCAGACGCTACACAGCCGAAACTGGAGAGAGCCCAGGAGGGGAGCGGATACTCGGCGGAGACCTTGAAAGGAGCCAGAGGGGTTTTCCACAACGCTCAGCTTTTGGTAACAAGCACGAGTGCTCCCTGTGGACGGGCCAATACAGCACTACAGGCAGAGGAGAACCGGATAGCCCTCAGGAGTCGGTGAGTAAAGCGGAACGAAATCGCTATTGCAAGATATTTATCCAGCACAAAAGTATATTTTGTAACAAATCTCTATACTGGTGCTCACACATAAGTGACTCTTAATAGTCGTTGTAAAGCATGTGACTATATTGCAACAGGTGATAACTTCAGTACCAGTGTCACACAAGCGTGGTTTGAAATTAATTAAATTGTACATCTGTGATCTATGTGTTGGCTTGTGATTTGAGTCATCTACAATAGATATGTGAATTCGGAAGTTTAGTGAACTGCAGAATGCAGAAAAAGGTGGTCGCTCCCGGCATTCAACTCTTTTCGGAGCCTTCTTCAGTTAGCGAAACTGACAAATGCACTTGTCTAATATACAATATGTAAGATTGACCTCTTGAGAAGATATTAGAACTAGAATGCATAAACATTTGTCACATGTACCACACCCCTTGTACATGTGTTTGGACAGTTTTAAATGGATGACTATAGAGAAGATAAAACGGAACAAAAGGGGTGCCGATTGACTGAAAACTTTGCAACTCATTCAAATGTTCTGGAGTTTTAGAATTTGCACATGGATACCTGATGGTTTGAATTCAGAATATGATTTTATTAATTATTGACAATGTTGTGAATATATATAATTGCTATATGGTATCCTAGATATATTTTGCTCTCTAATATGAAATATTTGTACTGATTGTGATAAGTGTAATAATCAGCACACTCCTGTTTTGCTTTACATTTCTTTAACACTTTACTGCCATTAGGATGTTCCATGCCGTCCTAACTGTGCTTGGCTTTATCGCTGTTAGGACGACATGGAATGTCCTAGCCATTTGGCTGTCCTGAACCATAGCTGCTTTGTAAATGGGATTGTGGGCTGGAGGGCATGTCTAACATCATAGGCACTCCCCCCTCACCTGATCCCATCATTAAAATCCTGCAATCGCATGAACAATCGTGTGATTTTTGTTTACAATCCTGGCGGAAAGGGTTAAATTGTGGTTCAGCATCATATAATGGGGTATATTTATCAATGTGCGAGCGGACATGATACTAAGTAACGAATCATTTCCGCTGCACATCGATAAATGCTGACAGCATACGCTGTCGGCATTTATTATTGCAATGCTGCCCTCTGCAGATTTGCGGCCAATCGATTGGCCGCGAGCAGGGGGTGTCAATCAACCCGATTGTATTCGAATTCTGTCCGCCACCTCAGAGCAGGCAGACAAGTTATGGAGCAGCGTTCTTTAGAAACAAGGGGCCTCAAGCTCCATTCGGAGCTTGATAAATATGCCCCTAAGTCATCAGTGTTTTTAACCTATAATTTTTATCTATATTTAAACTCCTGTTGAGTATGATATTGCTGAGCTATGAATATGATGCACTGACAAAATGCGTCAGAATGCTAGTTGGTGCTGCCTCGTGACATTTTCTTTGTATTGTTTTCCACTGTTTTCATTAATAAAAGTTATATTTTAATGCCTAACAAGCCTTTTATTTGTTTGGACTGTTATCTGCCAAAATGTAATGCTTGCTGCAGAGCTCATTAATTAGAGCTGACAAAGTTGACATCAATAGAACAATAGTCTATGTGACCAACTGAAATTTGTTTGGATTAAACCTGAGCAATGTGGTGACCCACGACATGGGATACAGAGCAGAAGAGATGGTTGTTTACCGTCATTCTCTGTGAAATTGAGCTTCCCCTTTTTATGGTAAGCGTATTTACCCACTTGTGTATGGATTACATAGCTTTCATTCAGCCCAGTGAACTGGTGAATAAAAGTAAGGGTAGATGCTACAAAAGAACACAAAATAATTAACACAAAGGGCTCCATTTAAGAAGGCGTTTATCCAAACAGGCTTTTATGACCGGGTGATTGACAGCTCCTGCTTGGCATGATTTGCCATTCACTAGCAGGGGACGACATTGCCACGGTTTGTGCAATGATAAATGCAGGCAGTGCATTGATGCCTGCTAGCCATGATGCAGGGTAGACAAGTTTGGAGATGTCCACCCTTGTCCACCTGGCATTTGATAAAGTGATCCTAAAATATTGACTCAATTTAGGTGTGACACTTTCACTGGGCCAGGAAAGTTATAATTTGGTTTAAAATCAAACAAAAGATAAATCACGCACTAACCCCAGATGTGATTAATCGTGTGTGCTTGGGTATTTAAATTGCTGTTCTCACTGAACCTCTACAGCAAAAAATTTCAGGCTGAAAATTTGTTTCATTTAGAATTCTACCTAGGGTTGTGATTGCAAATAGGGTTTGGAAATTTGATTGTGACTTTGCCCTCCTAAGAGAGGGAAAAGTGGCTAAAGGTATATGAATCTTGAGCACTTATAGATAATGCTGATTAAATAGTCATGATGTGCATGGAAAAATTGTAGACCACTAGCTAACTTTTTCAGTAGAATAAATAACAGTTGATCTTGGGCTGCCCTAAGCTCTAGATGGGAGCATTCTATGTCTGCCAGGGCATTAGGCATACTTTCCAGTTCTAAAAGCATCATGCTTGATTATAAAGTAATGAATCACTTGCACTACACAAAAGTGAACTGAACATATTTTACTGACAAGCAGCTCAGATGGCATTCAAATTGCCAAAGGATAAAAATATGCATCCTATTGATCATTTTATTTACTGTCTTTCCACATCCCTTTAAGGGACAGTCTACACCGGAATTTTTATCGTTTTAAAAGATAGATAATCACTTTATTACCCCTTCCCTAGTTTTGCATAACCAACACAGTTATATAAATACATTTTTTACCTCTGTAATTATCTTGTATCTAAGCCTCTGCAAACTGCCCTCTTATTTCAGTTCTTTTGACAGACATCCATTTTAGCCAATCAGAGCTGGCTCACTGGAACTCCACGTGCGTGAGCACAGTGTTATCTATATGACACACGTGAACTAACACCCTCTAGTGGTGAAAAACTGTCAAAATGCCCTGAGTGAAGAGGCGGCCTTCAAGGGCTTAGAAATTAGCATATGAACCTCCTAGGTTTAGCTTTCAACTAAGACTACCAAGAGAACAAAGCAAAATTGGTGATAAAAGTAAATTTGAAAATTGTTTAAAATTACATTCTCTATTTGAATCATGAAAGTTAATTTTGGACTAGACTGTCCCTTTAAGTCCTTCAGGGGGCTTTGGGTTTTATTGACCTAAAAAGATCTACCTATTTTGCCCTAGTATGGTCATCCAACCCTCTCAAATTAACAATTTGCATTGACACAGGTTGTACCCCTCTCATCCCTCACTTGCTCTCTGTATAGACTGATGCTCAGACATGTTTCACTGATCCACCCCTAACGTGATGCTCAATCACTTTTACTCCTCTCTACCACTGCCCTGGCTGTGCTAGTCTCACTCAATCTCTCACTGACCCAGACCCTGGGTCATTTAATTGTCAGACAAGTGGTATTTGAGTTTATTTAAATATTAATGGAATATGCCCAAGTGCTTCAATAAAGTAGGAGTAAACCATGTAGACAATATAGATTTGTTTCTTTCAGAGCAAAACTCCCAGCATTTGTGGCTGGGTATTAGGGATTCAGGAGGTTGAGGGGGGCCCCCTACCTTTTTGTGGGTGGGCTGTGTTGTGAGGGACTGGGGGTCATAGGTTATAAGTTGGGAGAGATTTTTTGTGTGCCTGTGCGGTCAGTGGGTGTATCTGGGTGGTTTTTGCATGTGTCTGGGTGGTCTCTTGGTATGGCTAAGGGACATTTTGTAAAAAGGGACATATGGGTAGCACAGAGGGACAGCAGGACAGAGCTCAGAATTAGTGACTGTCCCTCTCAAAAAGGGACAGTTTGGAGGTCTGAAATAGCACTTACATTACAATATTATTCGACTTAAAAACAGTGCCGATAGCAGAATAGAAAATGGGAAAACAAATCAATTTCAACAGGAAAGATATGTGTTTGCAAATCACAAACATGCAATTTTAAAAAGTAAAGTCACAAAATTCTACAAAATTAAGCAGGATTAGCCCACTGCGATGCTGGACTGCAGGGCCATATACTGGCAGGGGGAGCCTCCCAGCCACAGAGTGAGCCATTTGTGCAGCATAGCTTATCTATTCAAGGCCTCTCTGCTCCTGGAAGTGGAGGGTAACAGGTGGGTGTGGGGAACAGTAGCTGGACCATTTACAGGGCCGGTTCGATTTCCTGTCCAGCTCTGATTGGAATGGCTTTGACAAAATTTGAAAAACAGCCAAAAAGCCATGCCATGCAATTCACATGGCTTTTTTTTTAAAATATATCTTAATGTTCATAGGCCATTTCATTAAGCTTTGAGTAACTTTGAGTCAAATTAAGAATATTTTAAGGAATGAAAATGAACTTCCAACTATACTTTTTAAATTCCTTTGGTAAATTTCAGACTTCGCCAAACCCTTCAGAGAAAGTTATATATCTGACTGATTTAAAGTATGAGACATTGTTTACTACATTGTACTTTTTGTTATAGAGTTAGATTCAATGTGATATTTTAAATATTATAAAAACTCACTTTTTAAAATTAAAATTAAAGTTTTTTTATTTGCTCTATCTAAATGATGACATTTAAAAAATGTATTATCGTTGTTTGTAAATGGAATGTTCCTCAGTTGGGTGCGTCACAGTCAACCAATAGAGCTGTGTGAGCATCTTTACCAGTAATTCTCTCTGTAGGGTTGATTGCTAAGAAATTATAGTTGTTTAGGTGCCAATTATAGGAATACGCCCAGGATAAAGTTTTTATCCAATCACGATTATGCACAGGTGTATATTAGAGTAATGGGGATTATAAACCGCAGCTACGACTACGGCCAGAAGGGCTGAAATGCGTCAGCATTAAGTTCATTGAGTGTATTCCCATGGCACACATTGTCACCAAAGATATTGCTTTGTTTTGGATTAACCATCTGTCCTAATAAAGCCGTTTTTAAATTGCTACAAGTCCCTGGTGCTACTTACTACACTATTACATTTGGTTATCTGGGGATCCAGCAAGCACAGAGGACCCTTTAGCACAGCCTAATACCATTTATTTGCACTTACTATCACCCACCCGCGGAGGAAAGAAGAGCGGTCAAAGGAGGTGTGGCCAGCTGATAGACGCTCACCGGGTACGTCAGACGCTAAACAGCGGAACGAGGAGAGGACCCAGGAGGGGAACGGTACATCGTAGGAGGCACGTAGAGGTCTTGGTTTGACCGGCAAAGTGATTGCTTCCAATAGTAAGTACCCCCTGTGGACGGACCGACTCCGACGCTGGAACTTTTTGGCAGTGACACCGGGAGTGACCGAGCAGCTGGGTGAGTGAGTAGGGGAATACCCTGTCAATTGGTTCTACAATAACTTTGATCAGGATCGAGTTTGAATATCCCCTACTATATAGAGATTTGACTGGTGCTCACACGACAAGTGACT
Organism: Bombina bombina; assembly: GCF_027579735.1. Lineage (NCBI taxonomy): Eukaryota > Metazoa > Chordata > Amphibia > Anura > Bombinatoridae > Bombina > Bombina bombina. The sequence goes on from NC_069500.1 coordinate 1,277,319,953, forward strand.
TTTAGATTTTTCGCAGTTGGTTTCCTGCAGATTGGTGTTGAGCACAGAGACTTTTGTCTATTTGACTTAAAGGTATTTTAGGCTTTAATAGTAAATGGCTGACCAACCATGGAAAACATAACGAGTGACATTGTTAGCAATACAGAAAAGTTTTATTCATTGCAAACAGCTGATGAACGCACACAACACACCAGGGAGATTGAAAATGTGTTCTCATCAGAATATTCAACTTTCACACTTGGCAAATTATTTGAACAAATGGAAACCCTTCTGGACAAGGAAATCAGACTTAAAGGGACAGTATACACTCATTTTCATATAACTGCATGTAATAGACACTACTATAAAGAATAAGATGCACAGATACTGATATAAAAATCCAGTATAAAACTGTTTAAAAACTTACTTAGAAGCTTTCAGTTTAGCTCTGTTGAAAAGACAGTTGGAAAGCCCACTGCAAGTGGGAAATAAGACACTCCCCCCCTCCCCCTTCTTTTGCATATGAAAAGACCCTTTACACAAACAGGAGCAAGCTGGAGAAGGTAGCTGACGGTATTCAAATAAAACTTTGGGGCTTGGTTAGGAGTCTGAAAATCAGAGCAATGTTATCTAAAAATAAGCAAAATGATACATTTTTAAAAAAAAAAAAACTTTATGGGCTTTATAAATAGATCATCTACAAAACATTTATGCAAAGAAAAAATGAGTGCATAATGGCCCTTTAAGTGGGACATTTGGACATTACATAAGTACATTACTAATGGCATGATTCCCAGGGGCCTAAGGGTCAACAAGTTTCCAACCTTTATAGTGGAAGATGAAGATTTTATAAGGGTTTGGAATGGAGTATTATCAGATTGCTCGTTAAAACTTATGGGAATGCTCATAGAATATAAGACTAAACTGTTAACAACTGTTTCAAAAGAGATTGATGTGTTACAAATTGAATTGAATGTACGCAGTAAGGATGTTTCTTTTAGTAAATTTGACTCCATTCTCAAGGTTTCCCTAGCTGAGTCTAAAAAGCTAATCATGGAAGTAAAACATGGTAAATATTTAAGAAACCTATCTGACTATGAGAGTAACAAAATATATATTTGGAATAGGAAACAAAGAACAAGTTATAAGAGGGATAATGACCAAAAACGTTTCCCCAAAGGAAAGAGAACAGGCAAACAAGGAAATCAGAGTAAAACAAAGAGAGTTTCCTTCAATGAGAGTGAGGTTGAGTCCTCTGGGGACTGTTCCACCTCAGGGGAAGAAGAGGCAGTTACAGATAGGGGGAACACAACACCTAAAATAGGGGAAACAACACAAATGTTAACTGAGTCTTCTAAATACCAAACAGACCACACAGTTAGAGCGGAGCTTGTAACGAGAGAACCTGATAATTTAGAATTAGCACAGGTTTTTCCCAGGGTTCCAGGCGAACCAGAAGGGGGGGAAAAAGATACAAAAGGAAGGGGGATTCTGAAAGAAGTACCCCCACGACCTCCGAGGAGGGGCAGATCAGGCACGAAATATGTATAAATTCTGTGATCAACCTGTCGGCTTATACACTTAGTGATTTGGAAGCCAAAGTTTTAAATTATGGACTCAGCTTTGTTCCTGCTGATAGCTTTGATTTATTCCAAACCCTAGTGGACGTTAACAGGTTGATCAGAAACCTCATCATCAAGAAATATTTTGCACAAAGAAGGGAAGTTGATAGGAATATTGCACAGGATTCTGTGGATAGGGCTATACCAGATGTGACCACACCTCTGACATTTCAAGAAGTTTGTGACTTGGAAGCACTGGAGAGATTAGACAGTGAAAATGTCCATACATTTGACATATCTATTGATAATACCATACAAAAGGGTCCTTCTCTCTCCAGTGGCTCAAAGTTTTATCCTATTCATACTAGAGGAGGTGTCCTGGAACAATTTCAACAAAGAGTGGAAAATGATTTGACAAGGTTGGCCTATTCAGCAGACCTGAATAAACATCAGAATCTCAATAAACAAGAATCTTTAGCCCTCAGAGAACTAAAAGAGAATCACAATCTTGTCATTAGAGCATCTGACAAGGGAGGGTCTGTGGTTGTCATGGATCGGGCTTTCTTTATAAGGGAAGCAACACGGCAACTATCAGACCCTTCCCAATACACCAGTCTTACTAGTGATCCCACGAATAGGTTTAAACATGAGCTTTCTCATTTAATTGACGATGGGAAAGAAGCAGGTATTTTGGATGAAAAGACAAGTATTTTTCTTACTGTGGAATCTCCTGTTATGCCTATATTTAACTTTCTGCCGAAAGTTCACAAATTCCTTACTGATGTGAAGGGTCATCCAATCATTAGTGGCATTGGCTCAATTCTGGAGCCAATGTCACAGTGGTTGGACGCCATCTTACAACCACTAGTCCAAAATTTACAGAGTTATCTAAGGGACACCAAGCAACTTTTACTAGAAATGGAAACCTTTAAATGGCAGGAGGATTATAGCTAGTTGACCATCGATGTCACCTCGCTGTACTCCAGTAAACCTCACAATAAGGGTCTGGAAGCAATTTCCTTTTTCTTAAGGAGAGCAACCAATTATAGCTCACAATTCTGTCAGTACATCCTCAGAGTTACCGAATTTCTGTTAACCCACAATTTCTTTGTCTTCGAGGGGGTTCATTACCTCCAGAGATGTGGGACAGCTATGGGGGCGAAATTTGCGCCCTCATATGCCAACCTATTTATGGGTTGGTTAGAGCTGTCCCACATCTATGTATGTGATGACCTCTGGAAGACGAAGATTAAATATTATCAAAGATACATAGATGATCTTCTGATCATCTGGGAAGGAGGAGAAACAGAGATTCTGGGGTTTTTGACTGACTTAACAACACAGCAGGTATAAAATTTACTTTTGAATTTGGTCACACACAAATCAATTTTCTGGATGTAACATTGATGGGGATACAAGAAAGAGTACAGACGAAAGTGTATAGGAAACCCATCTCCGGAAATACGCTATTACATGCAAAGAGCAGTCACCCCAAAAGGGTTTTCTTTTCTGTAATGAAGGGTCAATTTGTACGACTCTAAAGAAACTGTTCCAATCAGATAGAGTATGACAAACAGGCTCAAGATTTGGAGGAATGACTCTGTAGTAGGGGCTACAATAGGAAAGAAGTTGCAAGAATCAGAACCTCTGTTTCATTAACAGAGAGAAAGAATTTTCTCACTGTTACCAGTGATAACCACAAAAACAAGGCATTTGGAGGTGTCACCTTCGTTACTCGCTATAGTTCACAATATCATGAAGTCTGCAATATTATACGCAAGCATTATCATATGTTAGCAGCGGATGATGATTTAATGAATATAGTGTCAAAGGGCTGCAGATTTGCCTTTAAAAAGGGTCTGACAATAGGCAATATTGTTGCCCCCACTCAATTGCCTTCAAGCCAGGTCTCCAATTCATCATAGCTTAGATTCAATGGAGTGTATAGATGCAGCTACGCACCGTGTATAGCCTGTGGTTATCTTCAGCATAACGAGGGGTTCTCAAGCACAGTAACGGGGGAAAGATTTAGGCATTATTCATGCTTAAACTGCAGAAGCACATATGTTGTCTATCTTTTGACATGTAACCTATGTGGGGTGCAGTACACTGGTCTTACCACCAGGGAAGCTCGTGACAGGATCAGGGAACACATAACAAATATAAAAGTAGGCAAAATCACAACCCCTTTAATACAACACTTTAAAAGCTTTCACAACAAAAGTGTAGCCTCTCTAAAATAGACCATCATTGAACAAGTGAAGTGCAAGAAGAAAGGAGGTGATAGGGATAGCCTGTTAGCGAAGAGGGAGGTCTTCTGGATACACCGATTAAAGACTAGAACTCCCACAGGGTTAAACTCTGAATATGATATAATCAACTTTTGGGAATAGTTACATGTATCCAGAGAACCCCCCCCCCTTTCAGCGTTTCAGCGTACAGTCTCTATAGAATTGGTGTACGTTATAATTTACTGTTAGTGAACAGATAGTTAGGAGTTAAAATAATTTAGAGGAGCCTATAATATAATCATAGAATTGTATATGTGGTGTTATTCACGCTTTGTACGTTGTGTCAAACTATTAATATTTACCTTCTATTTATTGTTATTGTATCCTCATAAGTGTCCACTAAATTTGTTTTACAAAGTTGTCTTCACAGCTAAATGCTTTGTATATTAGTAAAAATGATTGCTAAGAAATTATAGTTGTTTAGGTGCCAATTATAGGAATACGCCCAGGATAAAGTTTTTATCCAATTACGATTATGCACAGGTGTATATTAGAGTAATGGGGATTATGAACCGCAGCTACGACTATGGCCAGAAGGGCTGAAACTCATCAGCATTAAGTTCATTGAGTGTATTCCTATGGCACACATTGTCACTAAAGATATCGTTTTGTTTTGGATTAACCATCTGTCCTAATAAAGCCGTTTTTAACTTGCTACAAGTCCCTGGTGCTGCTTACTACACTATTACATTTGATTATCTGGGGATTGAGCAAGCACAGAGGACCCTTTAGCACAGCCTAATACCATTTATTTGCACTTACTATCACCCACCCGTGGAGGAAAGAAGAGCGGTCAAAGGAGGTGTGGCCAGCTGATAGACGCTCACCGGGTACGTCAGATGCCGAACAGCGGAACGAGGAGAGGACCCAGGAGGGGAACGGTACGCCGTAGGAGGCACGTAGAGGTCTTGGTTTGACCGGCAAATTGATTGCTTCCAATAGTAAGTACCCCCTGTGGACGGGCCGACTCCGACGCTGGAACTTTTTGGCAGTGACACCGGGAGTGACCGAGCAGCTGGGTGAGTGAGTAGGGGAATACCCTGTCAATTGGTTCTACAATAACTTTGATCAGGATTGAGTTTGAATATCCCCTACTATATAGACATTTGACTGGTGCTCACACGACAAGTGACTTTTAGCCAAAAAGCCATGCCATGCAATTCACATGGCTTTTTTTAAAAAATATATCTTAATGTTCATAGGCCATTTCATTAAGCTTTGAGTAACTTTGAGTCAAATTAAGAATATTTTAAGGAATGAAAATGAACTTCCAACTATACTTTTTAAATTCCTTTGGTAAATTTCAGACTTTGCCAAACCCTTCAGAGAAAGTTATATATCTGACTGATTTAAAGTATGAGACATTGTTTACTACATTGTACTTTTTGTTATAGAGTTAGATTCAATGTGATATTTTAAATATTATAAAAACTCACTTTTTAAAATTAAAATTAATTTTTTTTTATTTGCTCTGTCTAAATGATGACATTTAAAAAATGTATTATCGTTGTTTGTAAATGGAATGTTCCTCAGTTGGGTGCGTCACTGTCAACCAATAAAGCTGTGTGCGCATCTTTACCAGTAATTCTCTCTGTAGGGTTGCCACCTCTGCCAGTTTTGATGGACAGTTATGAGTTACACATGCTGCAGGGTGTGCAGGGAGAAACATGCATTGTGCCACTAGACAGCAAATGAATAGTAATACTATTCATGTTCCTCTCAGCACACCCAGTGTAACTCATAACTGTCCAGGAAAACATGTTCCAGCTATACCTCTGTGCTGTGACCACTTCCTGTCGGTTTTAATATTTAAATAAATAGCTGTAATCTATTCAAAATACTTTAAAATATTTTAAAGGATTTCTTCTATGTGAATGATATAAATCTTTACAATTAAATGTTTATTTAATAATGATATCTCTTTAATCGCTAATTAACATCTCATTTATAAGTTGTCTGTAGTGTTTGTATAAAAAAAAAATCTGTAGATTATTTTTGGCAGAGCCTTTAGCAGGATCGTATGCATTAATCACAAGCCTTTACTAAATTCATAACATTCAGTGACTGGATTATTTTTTAAATAATCATTTGCGACATTAACATAAATCCAGTGCATTTTTATTATATAGTAAATGCCTAATGGAAATCAGGCTTTATATTTTTTCTTTTTTTTTTTTTTTTCTTTTTCATCTCTGAAAATAATCTAATAAATCCAGCTTTCAGACTCTGTTGCACACACACTTCAGGAAAATAGTCTGAAATAATTCTGTTGTTTTCATAGTAGCATGTCATCTGTTTTCCTGGTCTGCAGTTGATTAATTTGCAAATGATATTTCCAATAAAGGGCTTAGAAGTAGATAATTACAACTATATTAACAGTTACCGGGGAAGCAGATGGTATTCCGTGGAGCTGCCATGTAGAATTAGTACTGATGCTCTACTGTAATGTACCGTGTACGCGAACAAGCCACAATCAACAAATTCCAAGCCTGCTGATTTTCCAGATTGTACTTTTGCTTCAAAGTGCATTCTTTTTTTTGTGTTTCTTTTAGGGAGAAAAAGTTTTCTGCATATCACACATCAGGAATTGTATTAAATAACTGCTAACCCCTTAGCTGCTAGAGGATATAGCAGCACTGCTTTACAAGGACTAGATAGATAGATAGATAGATAGATAGATAGATAGATAGATAGATAGATAGATAGATAGATAGATAGATAGATAGATAGATAGATAGATAGATAGACAGACAGACAGACAGACAGACAGACAGACAGACAGACAGACAGACAGACAGACAGACAGACAGACAGACAGACAGACAGACAGACAGACAGACAGACAGACAAATATATGCACAAAAGGACACCTCATTCCAGTGGTTCAAGGCAGTTTATCATTTTCTTTATTTTTTGTGATATGTATGTTACGGGAAAAGTAAAAAATCCGGGTAATGCTAGGATTACCCTGGTAAACCTAAGCCCGGCTGTGGGTAAAACTTGATGTAATGTAATTCCCCCATCTACACTATTTTTTGTTCCTCTGCCTGGGGGGTTCAAGGAAGGTACCGCGCTGATCCTCTGACATCCACCCCAAGTGAACCCTGGAAATTGAGGTTTACAAAGGGGGCTTTCCACCCCTTGAACCCAACAGGCGAAGATGTTTGAATTACAGTACATTGTATATATGTTTGATGCAGTGACCCGATGCCCTCTAAGATTTATCATGTTACATCTGGCTTTACCTACAGCCACTTGGGTAATCTCAGGTTTACCCGGCAATATATATATATATATATATATATATATATATATATGTATATGTGTGTATATATATATATATATATATATATGTATATGTGTGTATATATATATATATATATATATATATATATATGTGTATATATATATATATATATATATATATATATATATATATATATATATATATATATATATATATATATATATATATATATATATATATATATATATATATATATATATATATATATATATATATATATATATATATATATAATTTGTGAAATTGCAAAATTGTAACAAGCCGAGTTGGCTCACTAGTAAAACAAGTTGATCAGTACATAAAGGCCATATGTAGAGTGATAGGTAATGTGAAACAGAAAAACACTGCTGGGAAAGGAAGGTAGATTAATTCTCTATTACAGACATAGCCATACGGGACTTAATGCCGCCATGCTCACCGCCTCTTCAGCGCCGCCACTGCCGCACCTGTAAGGAGGGAAGGTACCGGTCGTCCTCGATCGTCAGCCGTCTGAAACCTGCAGTCAGGTAGAGAGAATGTTCCAAGCGTCCTTCCACATATTATGGGCCTGTACTCTTTTCCCAATAGCCAGGTGTGAATACGAAAAGTCTTCAGTTTAACTCCACCAATCACTATCACCAGTTAGGCCACATTATCCATATGAGCCACCAATGCAATCACTGGAACAACAATTCTGTGTAAAAAAGTGCTTTGCTGTGGGGATAGTTCTTAGTAGAAGAGAAGGAAAAAGCTGGCACAGCTTCTTAAAAATTCAAATACTTTATTACTGTATGTAACTTATTAAAAGAACAGCGACATCAGATACATAACATAAAACTACTATCAATTTTCTTGACATACTGTTAATAGCTAATATCCCATTACAAAAGGTAGAGTCCACATTATACAGAAAATAATAGTATCTTATAATAATAATACCGTACTTCACAGTAAGAGCAATCATCCCCTTTCTCAATTGCTAAAGGACAATTCCATAGGACCAAAAGAAATTGTTCCAACAAGGCTGACTATGAAATGCAAAGCAAAGACCTGACCAAATGACTTTGTCAGAGGTTCTACCATAAAGATGTTATACAGAGAGCTAAGATAAAAGTTGATAATCTTGACAGACAAACTCTACTTTTGGACAAACCCAAACCTCAATGAGTAAACTCTGGGCAAATTGAATTAGAACCAGTGACGTTCATCACTAAGTATTCATCAGATTATGATGACATATGCAAAATTATTCGAAAGAACTTGCCCATGCTTTTGGCCGACGATGGTTTGGTGAAAACAATTGAACAAGGCTGTAGATTCTCTTACAGGAGAGGGGTAACTATTGGTAATCAAATCTCACCTAGTGTCCTTCCCGCAAGAAGTATTGCAAGCTCTTGGCTGGAATCTAAGGGTATGTATAGGTGTGTCTATAGTGCCTGTATACCCTGTACCTATATACACAGAGGTGACTCACTCCATTCCTATTCTACAGGGAAATTTATATACAGTGATATCATGTGTTAACTGCAGGATCAAGAATGTTGACTATCTTATATGGTGTACATGCACAATTAGACAGTATGTGGGATGTACTTCTAGAGAGGTCAGGGAAAGGATTAGGCAACATCTATCAGACATTAAAAGGTCTGATCCTTGTTCTGAGATGGCAAAGCATTTTATTAGTGAACATAGAAGCTGTAGCACCACCCTTAGATGAATGGTCATTGAAAAAGTCACAGTATCCAAAAGAGGGGTGATACTACAAAAACCCTTTTTTAAAGGGAAGCGTACTGGATATTCACTCTCGGATCATGAATGCCAAAGGGATACAACTCAGTTTATGACGTTATAAATTTTTGGGAATAAAATACACTTTGCAACTATAATTGTTACACATTAGTGCTTTGATTGAAGTTATGGAGGTTGCTTTTGAATATTGTGACTACCCATCACTATTTTTGATGGGATTTTGACATTGGTACTATTACTTAATTGTTTTTCATTTAAAGACATCTTCTTTAAGTCTTTTTTATATATGTAACTGGCTCGACCTAGACACTACTGATATACATATTCTCACGTTAAATGCACATCAATTTTAATAGAGAACGCTATGCTATCTTCGGCATTATGAATTGGATCAAAGTATAAAGTTCTGATAAAATAACGTAGTTGGAAGAATTAGGAGTTATGTTCTATTTCTATCTCTATACATTTCTCTGCTATTAAGTTACAGTGTCTTTGCCCTTGCCTGTCTATAATATATTATATTGCAATTATAGTAAATATATTTCACACCATCGTTACCTTAGTCACATGCGTCTGCCTTGAAACAGTCATCTCTACATATGTATGTATAGTTAAGATTTTTTTGGATGCATAACTTTATACTCCGGAATAACGTGCTCCTTAACACATATTTTTATATGTATGTTTCATTTTCTTAACCCCTTAAGGACCAGCGACGTACCCTGTATGTCGCTGACCTTTTTTTGGGACTTGATTGTTTTATAGCGCGGTCTGGCCACCAGCATTGAGACTGCTCTATTCCACAAAGCCTGCTGGAGGGAGGGCATTAATGGCGTGTTTTTGCTAGACTTGTGCTATTATGTCCTGAAAAAACCCTTAACGACCAGTGACATACAGGGTACATTGTGGTCATTAAGGGGTTAATTTACATTTTCTGTTCATACTGTTTAATGCCTATGAAAAAGTCCTCTGGATACTTAATGACTCTGCTGTCTGGCAGCTTACACATTTAACAATTTAATACACCTGTTCAGGTAACAGCCAATAGGATGTCAGATTTTGCTTTTAAATATGGTGGTATTTTTTAATGAGATTCAGTCTATGAGTAAGGCCCAAGGCCGAAACATGTCAGACTTCTGTATCTGATGTCGCTGTTCTTTTAATACGTTACATAATAAAGTATTGGAATTTTTAAGTAGCTGTGCCGGCTTTTTCCTTTTCTTCTATATATTTATATATGTGTGTATGTATATATATATATATATATATATATATATATGTACAGTATATATATATGTAGTAGAAAAGGTGTTTCTAACAGCGCTTGCAAGAGATGTTCCTCATGTGCATATGTAGATGTAGATACAAAAAGATACACATATCCAAAGTGAGTAAAACTGTGGCTTAAACAGTGATGAATGGTGCCAATGTTTGCTCACCTGTTAGATCACAGATTCCAGTGATCAATGTTGTACAACTTTCTTGATATTTCTATCCAGGATTAACTTATATTCCAAAAATTAATAAATAAATAAATAAAAATAATCATAAATTGCCCAGACAGTCTGGTTAAAGACTGAAAAGGAGTTGTAGGACTACCCCTCTGATTCCACTCTGTATGAATGGACAGAGGGTAGATAGAAAGGATGATCCACTTTATTATGAGCTTGTATCCATGTAAAAAAATAGTAAATAAAAAATAGTAATTTATTAAAATGTTTTATTACAATGTTGTAATTATAAACAATTCAATGGTCCTAAATAAAATAGAAAATAGATGGGTTAAAATTATATATATATAATAATATAAAAAGTATATAATTGGGGTATGAGATACTAAAACCAATGTTAAAAACAAATTAATGCAGACATAAAAAGCATGGATGTAAAATTTGTAGATAAATTAATGTGTTATATATTGTATTATATATATAGTACTGAGAGGAGGCTATAATAAAAACGTTATGTGGATAGAAAGCATAGAGTTGACATTTAGTAAAACCCTATAAAAACACTTACTTGAGAATAAATTATGAATGTATGTGGTATGAGAATAGCTAAGAATAGCTGCTAGCGAGTAGGTCTGCTGGCGTGTTGGAGCCTAACAGTGTAGTCGGATATCCGGAAGTGACATCACAAACGTGCGTCACGTGTCTTACGCGTTTCGTGAGCATATCAGCTCACTTCATCAGAGGCTTGAGATCTGTTGCCATCCTAATGGCCCTTGAATAGCAAAGCGATTTCCAATCAAGGAGATTAAATATAACAGCCCTGCCTAATTAATAGATTGATTATTTGTCAATTTAGACGAGGAAAAAACGGATGGCTTAGCATTGTAGAAATGTGTCTTTCGTAGTTAAAAAAACTTTCTTTGGGGTTCAAGTGGGTAATGTGGAAAAAGTCTATAAATATAGAAAATATATATGGATTTTTTATTTAAATATAAAAAAGTTTTTATATGTATATAGAAAATGTCACTATGGATAAGTGGTGGATTATCAACCCTATATGTTATTGTACAAGTATTATTCCAAATATTTTACAAGATATATACTAAGTACATCCCTTAGTTTTTAGGAAGTGTGTAGTAGCTGAATATAGTAACTGAAAATGTATATAATAAATAAATAAATACAATGAATGAGTAGTTATAATTTTTCCATTTTAAAATGTTGGTTTCCGAGATTAATGTGTATTTTGTTTAGAGGAAAGCTGCTAAATCTATATCTGTATTCAGACCATATGGTTTTCTGGTTTGTAACTTATAGATCCAGTAGGTCTCCCTTTTTCTTAAATGTAGCATTCTATTTCCCCCTATTATGTGTGGTATATGTTCAATCGCCTTAATTGTTAGTTCTTCCACATTTTTGTTATGGAATTCTTCAAAATGGGTGTGTGTGTGTGTGTATATATATATATATATATATATATATATATATATATATATATATATATATATATATATATATATATATATATATATATATGTATTTATGTATATATATATATATATACATATATATGTACTTATATATGTATATATATATATATATGTATATATGTGTGTGTGTGTGTGTGTGTATATATATATATATATATATATATATATATATATATACACATACAGTATCCCACAAAAGTGAGTACACCCCTCACATTTTTGTAAATATTTTATTATATCTTTTCATGTGACAACACTGAAGAAATTACACTTTTCTAAAAAGTAAAGTAGTGAATGTACAGCCTGTATAACAGTGTAAATTTGCTGTCCCCTCAAAATAACTCAACACACAGCCATTAATTTCTAAACCATTAGCAACAAAAGTGAGTACACCCCTAAGTGGAAATATCTAAATTGGGCCCAATTAGCCATTTTCCTTCCCCGGTGTCATGTGACTCATAAATGTTACAAGGTCTCAGGTGTAAATGGGGAGCAGGTGAGTTAAATTTGGTGTTATTGCTCTCACATGCTCTCATACTGGTCATTGGAAGTTCAACATGGCACCTCATGGCAAAGAACTCTCTGAGGATCAGAAAAAAAGAATTGCTGCTCTACATAAAGATGGCCTAGGCTATAAGAAGATTGCCAAGACCCTGAAACTGAGCTGCAGCACGGTGGGAAAGTCTGACCATACTGCGGTTTCACAGGACAGGTTCCACTCAGAACAGGCCTTGCCATGGTCAACCAAAGAAGTTGAGTGCACGTGCTCAGCGTCATATCCAAAAGTTGTCTTTAAGAAATAGACTTATGAGTGCTGCCAGCATTGCTGCAGAGGTTTAAGGGGTTTGGGGGTCAGCCTGTCAGTGCGCCGCACACTGCATCAAATTGGTCTGCATGGCTGTCGTCCCAGAAGGAAGCCTCTTCTAAAGATGATGCACAAGTAAGCCCGCAAACAGTTTGCGTAAGAGAAATAGACTAAGGACATGGATTACTAGAACCATGTCCTGTGGTCCAATGAGACCAAGATAAACTTATTTGGTTCAGATGATGTCAAGCGTGTGTGGTGGCAACCAGGTGAGGAGTACAAAGACAAGTGTGTTTTTCCTACAGTCAAGCATGGTGGTGGGAGTGTCATGGTCTGGGCCTGCATGAGTGCTGCTGGCACTGGGGAGCTACAGTTCATTGAGGGAACCATGAATGCCAACATGTACTGTGACATAATGAAGCAGAGCATGATCTAATCCCTTCGGAGACTGGGCCGCAGGGCAGTATTCCAACATGATAATGACCCAAAAAAAACCTTGAAGATGACCACTGCCCTGCTAGAAGAAGCTGAGGGTAAAGGTGATAGACTGGCCAAGCATGTCTCCAGACCTAAACCCTATTGAGCATCTGTGGGGCATCATCAAACAGAAGGTGTGGGTCTCTAACATCCACCAGTTCCGTGATGTCGTCATGGAGGAGTGAAAGAGGACTCCAGTGGGACCCTGTGAAGCTCTGGTGAACTCCATGCTCAAGAAGGTTAAGGCAGTGCTGGAAAATAATGGTGGCCACATACAATATTGACACTTTGGGCCCAATTTGGACATTTCCACTTAGGGGTGTACTTACATTTGTTGCTAACAGTTTAGACATTTATGGCTGTGTGTTTAGTTATTTTGAGGGGACAGCAAATTTACACTGTTCTACAGGCTGTACACTCATTACTTTACATTGTAGCAAAGTGTGATTTCATCAGTGTTGTCACATGAAAAGATATAATAAAATATTTACAAAAATGTGAGGGGTGTACTCATTTTTGTGGGATACTGTATACATTTATATATATATATATATATATATATATATATATATATATATATATATATATATATATATATATATATATATATATATATATATATATATATATATAAAATCCAATCAAGAAAGGCACTCACTGGTCTTCATAAAAAATATGATAATTTTAGGTCATTAGTAAAACAACATAACGTTTCGGTGCAGTAAAGCACCTTTGTCAAATGTCATACAAACAATGAGCTTCCCAAAAACCGGAATCCTAGTCAAACACACATACCCCACCATACCATTACCTATCTTATATACACCTTAAGATCCGTTAAACCATCATGCTGCAGCGTCATGACGCCATCGCGCTGCGTGTCAGCGTGACGCGTCATAGCCAATCACTTGGCCCCTTGTTACCATGGTAACGTATACACGAAGTGTGTTCCCTTGTTGTACACATCATCTTGAAAAGTATAGTGCTGCACAATTTAGTAGCATAAAAAACACATCATATTGGCTATTATATAATAGCAGCAATGGAGCGCAGAGCATTAGTAAACATCACCCACTATCAGGTCAATATGTGTACTCATCGCTGTCATACCATATAATGCTTTTAGCTATACTCTAATAACAAGAGGATGCCGGATAGCATGTGTTCCATCTAAAAGATCTACATCACATTAAAAACAATCACAAATCTATATAGAACCCAATTATTTGTATTTATACAGGTCAACCATAGGAACAATAACCTAGATATACATCTATTAATGCACCACATAATAGTATCCCCTTCATGTCACCTAGAGTATAGGTAGAAACCTGTGGGTGTGTCATGGGTGTTGTAGGGTCAGGAGGAGTCTGAGTGTGTCCTGGGAGGAGTGGTGTTGGTAAAATACTATATTGAACTTTAAGCACCACGTATCTGTCAGTAGGAGCAGAAAACTATAAAATGCCTCCTGCAAACTATTACCTGATAAATATTTTAATATCCAAATTTATTTGTAAGTTTGTTGCACTTATAATTTTTCCAAAGAGCTTTAGAAACATTAATATCAGGGTGCCATAATAAATCCCCCAAAACAAACTAGCTACGTTTGCCTCTTATTGAAAAATGCTGGGGATAATATACCAGAAGGCATGTCATCAGCCACTTCCCCGGAGTATTCTCTGGTTAGCTTGCCAGATTCTCAAATAAAAACAGCTTTCTATTCCTTCTGCTTAATGTTGTTGGAAATTGCAGATACTACCAAAAAATCTGGATATTCCCCAAATTACAGGAACCTCGTCAGGAGGCAGAATTTCTACACCCACCAAAATGGCCGCCTCTGGAAGTCCCCAATCAACAATATTCTTATTGGGAATATCCTTTTTTAATGGCACTTATCATAAAAAACAATAGCAATTTTGCGCTTGAATAAATTTGAGTTTGATAAATCCATTTATAGTGTATTTTCAAGTGTTTATTCCAAGTATATGCAATCAAGAGAGAATGAAGTTAGTCTCGAGAAGATAGGAAGTGCTTCACTATTAATTTTCTGATTCAACAGTCATTTTGTTTCCTTGAAACTCGCTAACACCAAATGTAGGGAGTGATAATGCATCTGATAGTTAAAGGTTATTTTAATTTACAAACTCAAAATACCACTTCCTTTTAGCAAAGCAGTTTGTAATTGCAATGCAGTGGAATTTTATCAAATCTGTATAACAACTTGTAGATAACGTTTGTGTGATTTCCAAGGAGGTTTTAAACAACTTACTTTAACAACAATTTACTGCCGTTTAAAAAAAGAACAAAATTCCCTTTTTCAAATAAGGGAAGGCATTTCCCTCTAATTGTTGCGGGAGCCAATATAAAGACTAAACAAGGCCTCTCCCCTTAACACTGTGGCCTCCTTAAATGCCAGACTGACAGGGCTCACACCTGGGAACCTTGTCCACCTGGCATTGCAGCAAGAGTGAATTATCTGCTGCCTACAGTTATTATTGCACAACCAACTGCTCATGCAGCCAAGCCCCCTGCTTTCAGACAAACTGCTGCCTGCAGTTATTACTGTACTACTAAATATTTGTAAAGCTGTGCCCCTGCTCTCACACAACCTGCTGCCTGCAGTTATTATTGTACTACTAAATATTTGTAAAGCTGTGCCCCCTGCTCTCACACAACCTGCTGCCTGCAGTTATTATTGTACTACTAAATACTTGTAAAGTTGTGTCCCCTGCTCTCACACAACCTGCTGCCTGCAGTTATTATTGTACTACTAAATACTTGTAAAGTTGTGTCCACTGCTCTCACACAACTTGCTGCCTGCAGTTATTATTGTACTACTAATAAACTTGTAAAGCTGTGCCCCTTGCTCTCACACAACCTGCTGCCTGCAGTTATTATTGTACTACTAAATACTTGTAAAGTTGTGTCCCCTGCTCTCACACAACTTGCTGCCTGCAGTTATTATTGTACTACTAATAAACTTGTAAAGCTGTGCCCCTTGCTCTCACACAACCTGCTGCCTGCAGTTATTATTGTACTACTAAATGCTTGTAAAGCTGTGCCCCCTGCTCTCACACAACCTGCTGCTTGCAGTTATTATTGTACTGCTAAATGCTTGTCCAGCTGTGCCCCCTGCTCTCACACAACCTGCTGCTTGCAGTTATTATTGTACTGCTAAATGCTTGTCTAGCTGTGCCCCCTGCTCTAACACAACCTTCTCACTGCAGTTATTTATGTACTACCAAATGCTCGTCCAGCTGTACCCCCTGTTCTTACACAACCTGCTGCCTGTAGTTATTATTTTATTACTGAATACTTGTCCAGCTGTGCCTCCTGCACTCACACAACCTGCTGCCTGCAATTATTATTGTACTACCAAATGCTTGTCAAACTGTGCCCCCTGCTCTCACATAACCTGCTGCCTGCAGTTATTATTATATTACCAAATGCTTATGCAGCCATGCCCCCTGCCCTCACACAACCTGCTGCCTGCAGTTTTTAATGTATCACCAAAAGTTTGGCCAGCTGTGCCTCCTGCTCTCACATAACCTGCTGCCTGCAGTTATTATTGTACTACTAAATACTTGTTCAGCTGTGCCTCCTGCTCTCACACAACCTGCTGCCTGCAGTTATTATTGTACTACTAAATACTTGTTCAGCTGTGCCTCCTGCTCTCACACAACCTGCTGCCTGCAGTTATTATTGTATTACTAAATACTTGTTCAGCTGTGCCTCCTGCTCTCACACAATCTGCTGCCTGCAATTATTATTGTACTACTAAATGCTTGTCCAGTGGTTCCCCCTGCTCTCACACAACCTGCTGCCTGCAATTAATATTGTACTACCAAATGCTTGTCAGGTGGTTCCCCCTGCTCTCATACAACCTGCTGCCTGCAGTTATTATTGTACTACTAAATACTTGTTCAGCTGAGCCTCCTGCTCTCACACAACCTTCTGCGTGCAGTTATTATTGCACTACCAAATGATGGCGCAGCTATGCCCCCGCTCTCAAACAACCAGTTGCGCAAGAGCAGGGCTTGTCAATCATTCCAAGGCTAAGCAGCTGCAGTCCTAGGACCCAGCATTTTAACTAGAATTTCAGGACTGAAACGGTTGGGCACTGAAGTTGTATCCGCAGCTTCATATATTAGGCCCTATGAGTGATGAGGAAGTGTATGTCACTCACTTCCTATTTGTCATCTAGAGTAAAAAAAAATGTTGTTATAATACAGGTCCAAATGGGCTGCACATGTACAGTATTTTCATATTTATTAAAACAGAAATGCATTAAATAATCACGACCCATACTTTACACATATGGACGCAACATCAATAGAAATATCTGCACTTCTAAGTAAAATCCATTATGATTCTTTGCACAGCAAATAAATAAATGTGTCTAATTTGTTGTTATGTAAAGGAACATGAAACTATTTTTTTTTCATGATTCATATAGAGGATATAATTTTAAGCAACTTTCTAGTTTACTTCTATTACCAATATTGCTTCATTTTTATGTTGTCTTTTATTGAAGGAGCAGCAATGCACTCCTGAGAGCTAGCTGAACACATCTTTAAAGGGACATGAAACTCAAAACCTTTCTTCCATGATTCAGATAGAGCATACAATGTTATGTAATTTTCCAATTTACTTTTATTATATAATTTGCTTCTTTCTCTTGGTATTCAATAAAGGATATCAAGAGAATGAAGTAAAATTGGCAATAGAAGTAAAAGAAAACTATTTACAATTATATGCTCCATCTGAATAATGAATTTAAAAAATTGGGTTTCATGTCTCTTTAAGCCAAAAACAGGAGGCATGTAATTGCAGCCCCCAATCTGCAGCTAGCTCCCGAGCATAACTATTTATGCTCTTCAACATATCATTAATATTTATTTTTTGTTTTGAATATTTTTTTATTTAGGTTAAAAACAAGATCGTACAGAGTTGCCACATATTAAGAACCTTAGCCTGTAGGGTACATATTATATCAATAAACAAGATAGTTGTTATACATATCGTTACGTCATTTATTGTTAGTGAGCACGAATTGTAAAATACCCTCTGACATCAAGATATATCACATGTACAATGGCCTATAGCATTTTCCAATATTGTAATGCTCCAAATGTGGCAGAGTAGAGCATAAGACTAACCTCAATTTTTCAACATAAGTACAGGTTAATGCAATGTATACTCCCCTAATTATACACCGCAGTCTCTCTTGGACCACAAGGAAAATAATTCAAGCTAAACTAAGATGGGGTGACTTGAAGAGGGAGAAGAAGAAGGGGCCACTTTTAGTAATATCCCCAGACAATACTGAAGGCCACTCTTGAACCTCACCTATGTTGAAAGTATACATGGGGATAAAATATGGTTTTTATATGGTTAACTATGTGGACCCCAGGGGATGATTAAATGCTAAAAGTATATGCAGGTGGCAATGTTATAACTTGCTAATTGAATAAATAAAACAAATAACCTAATAAGTTACATAGGGAAGGCAAGCATCAATATCACAACTAACTAAATAGCACAGTAAGCAATTATTTTTATTATTAGGGTATTAAGTTAACGTATAAAAAACACCTATATATTATAGCCCCAGAATGTCATGTCTATTAACTACATAGACTTGGTAAGGTTTCATACTTTAGTGTAATCTAGGAATTTGTAATAATTAGCTGCATAGGTAATATGTCATGCCCCTAGGCTGCCTAAACAAGGTAAGTAGCAGTACTGTACGCAACTAGAAAAATAAGCGAATTAGTAGATTACTAACAATTGGCTACATAAAGGAGCTCTAAAGTGAATAACATATTCATAACCAGGTGGTCATCCAGTCTGTAACTCTATCAGCTGTGGAGTATCACAAGGACTGTATTGCTTCATGTCTATACTTATTAAGCTGGGCAAGCTGCATTTCTATAGGCAACCCAAAAGACAGGAAGACAAGTAGCGATCGGTCATGTGGGTAAAAATCTATAGCATGAAAGATACACAAATCAAGAGGGGCTCCCAAGCTTAGGTTTTGATATAACTGTGACACTGATGGTTACCTAAATGAGCAACAATTGGGACTCATCTGAAGCATATGGCATTGGTTTCTTCATTCACACATGGGATACTGTATTGACTAAGGAGGTTTCAGCAGCAGGTAGTACTAGCAAATCTTACAAGTAAAAGAGACAATATGGAGTCTGATAAGGTTAATCAGCCCTATCTGGGTCTCCTCCTTCCTGTAAACCCCCCAAACATTCCAATAGATACAAGCAGATATAAGGGATACAGCAGACACAGTTCCCCTCTTGTTTGTAGATGGTTGTAATGATAAGGTCCATTCAGTTTCACCGTCCCGGCCGCAGACAGCAAAAAAGAAACCGACCAAATTAGATATACGAGAGTGTTACACATAAATGGCAGAGTACTATTAGCTCACTTTCAAAGATAATACTCACTATAGTGTTTGTGGTATAACAGGTACTCAGCCAGTTTATCCAAAGGTAAGAATTGTGGCTATCTATTAATAAAACCTGTCTACTAGAATGTCCAGGTGTAAATACATTGATCTCAAGATAGTCATATATATGAAAACAGGAATGAGTCTACTTCTGCCTTGCTCCAGTTTCAGAGTCGTCCCATACATACCAATGAAAACTTTTATTACTGCAAACAAGTCCAAAAACAAGTCTGTAAATGTTTGTGTCTTAATAGAGGGATTGCTGAACATTAAAGTCATAAGTAAACAAATAAATAAAACTTGTGTGTTCCATATGAAAACGGCTAATCTGTAGGAGCATATGAATGTACATATACTTCACCAGAAGTATGGAAGTAAGAAGCGCCACACTACTCGATAGGGCCTGAATAGTGGAAGGCCCAAACTTGATGTTTAAGACCCTGTGGTAGTGTCCATCTCCCTGGGTCGACTAGCTGGAGTAGATACGTAAGGTGCCACTGATTCACAGGCCAGCTGACCATCCGCTGTGTGAAGATAACTCCGGGAATGACATAAGAGCTTAACTCAATAGAAGCAATTTTGAGCACCAAGTACTCCGATGATGCGCTGTACAACTGCCCCTCTTGAACTCTCAGAGTAGGTGTCTCACATCGCAGGGCTGTGTTAGTTGATGGTATGGGGGGAGGTGTGGCTGAGGAGTAATAGGTACTACCTCATCCCGCAGCTTCTTTACTGGCTTAGGTTCCATCTGGATGCCTTTGTTGCGTACATGTTTAGCTTGTAGCGTCTGGGAAAGGTCATCAAGCCGCTCACTAATTTGCTTCTCATATTCTTTCAGTAAATCTCTAAAAGCGGCATAAAAAGCTTGCATTTCCATGTTGGTAGGAGGTATGACAACACGCCTTCGGCGTTGTGATACAGCAGAGCCCGAAGGTACTCTGTTGGGGAGTTATTGAGGCCCCAAACTCGTTAAAAGCTCCGGTGCTCTGACGCTGACCTCTAACTTAGCAATTTTTGCATCGTTAGGAGGAGGAAAATTAGCTTATTTGGAGTATATAGGTTTTCATGCCAGATGGCATCTAGTTGCAGTCTTTTCTTCCTAGCTAAGTCCTCATGGCTGGAGCAGCACTCAAAACTGTGACCTATCATGGCCGCCAACCGGAAGTTCCCCATCATTAATATTTTTTTTGATAATTTATTGGTTATTGAGGTAAAAAGAAAAGATACTAAAGGTAACAATGCCAACAGTTATCATTTAATAACACAGCTGTATAAGACATAAATTACATATATTCACACATTATGGTGAATATATTGTTTCCTGGAACAATCTATGTATCTGATGATATGTTGTATACATGATTACACCATATGTGTGATATATGGTGGTTTACATTTTTTTTTAATATCGTTTGTTCATATTTGATGTGGATTTTATATAGAAATTACCTTTGACACTTTGAAAATGGCTGTACAATTGATGTCACACACGTGTGATGACATCATAACAGAGGAAAAAAGATCACAGGGATAATGAGAATAGATATCTGATCTTTCCTAATTCTACTGACAGAGAGTAAAGAATGTGTACTGAATAGGAGGGTGACATAGTCTTATTCTTTGCATACAATCAGACACAATGACATGCTATTCAGTAGAATGTCACTATAACTGTTGGTTAAATTTGTGTTCAGACATTTTTTTAATGCTAGTTTATAATAAAATAAATGTAAAGAAAATGATGAACGGGGAATTTGAGGACCAATGTCTCCATTTGTTTCTTATGTTGCAACAAAACAACATAAACATTTTTTCTTTATATAAAATATTGCTAATGCGTAGATCCTGTAGTTGTAAGTAGCCAGATATAATCATCAAGGAATTCTGCAGCTCCATTATTTATTATTAATATAGATATTCTACCAGGAAACTGGTCTGCATTATTTTCAAGTAGTTCCCAGAAAACCAAACACAATGTAAGTGATGTCTGGCTATAGCCGTCTGTGTAACACATTAGTGCAAGGCACAGTTCTTCAACCTTTGGTCTCCAGTGACTAAAATGATTGATACTGGAACCTGGGTTTGTCTGTCCCTCACCTCACTAATATTATAATTTCTATAACTCTAAACACAGCAGCAATATGTTGCATCCTTCCCTGGCAGCCAGAAAGTCACACTTTTGATTATCATAGTTACATTAACCATTACTTGTTTTATATGCTTTTAGAAAATGTAATTTATTAAAGGGATAAGTCAAAAGTAAAGTTGAATGATTCAGATAGAACATATAATTTTAAGACACTTTTAAATTCACTTCTGTTTTCAAATGTGCTTCGTTCTCTTGGAATCCCTTTTTTAAAAAGCATGCACACATATCCTACACTAGTGGGAGCTAGCTGCTGATTGGTGCCTGCACACATTTATATTTTGTGATTGGCTAGCTAGATGTGTTCATCTAGCTGCCAGTAGTGCAATGATGTTCCTTCAGCAAAGGATAACAAGAGAATTAAGAAAATGTGATTATAGAAGTAAATTGGAAAGTTGTTTAAAATTGTTTGTTCTGGGGGGGCGGAGCCAACTGCAGAGCTGGAGGGTCGTGTTTTGATGCAGCTCCCGGGCCCAAGATCCTAATATAGGGGTCTTTCCACTCTTAATTGCAACCTCTTTGAAGCCAGAATTCAGGTGGATGGACCTAAGAACTGGCAGTGTATTCTGACGAACTTATAGGGTCCCAGGGAGACTGCATCGGCCCATCTAAACTGTTTTATGTTGCTGAGCCAGACAAGAAAGACGCCATCTTGGGGACGCTGTATTTTCTATGCAGGTCTTTCACTAATCGCTCACTTAAAAGCAACTGAGAATCCACTATCCCCCAAGGTTTGTGATCCAAACTACAATATGAAGATCTCGGCTCGCTTTCTAGAGGAGATGAGGCACCTCCTTGAAAGCCATCACGCTCGCTTAGCTGACAGACTGTATACCGCTACAAATAGAAATGGCGACCATCAGACCCGGCAGCCCGACCTAACTGAGCGCATCTTAAGTGATCAAGATGGGGATAGTGTTATGGGGCCCCGGTGCCTACTACCTCCCGGCAGCATATCTAATGAAGGTTGGGTTGCGAGCACAGTAGGAGAAAAAACTTGCGATACTACATCTTCTAACTACATCAAACAACAAGGTGAATCACATATAGGAAACGAATACCCACTAGGCATACCCGCAGACAAGTCTCTCACTATGGCAATGGTAATGCTTCAAGACGCAGAGCCAGATCAGCATAGCCTTGTACAAAGGGGGAAACCGACAATCCGACAGGTCAAATACGCATATCCTCCCCTCGAGCTGCCCTCTGCTTGTGACTTTCCGGGTGATCTCACATATATTAACATCTCTGTGCAGCTCCGTTACTCACTTTTTTTATACATAGGGGCAGTGAACTTGGAACTTTCTCTCCAACGTCTCCAGGCCTGCAGTGTGTCTCTTTCATCCAATCTACAGGACCCGCTTCCCCCCTGCACTCCCTCTGCCTGGAGTATCATCAGAGGAGAAGTGGATTATAACATGCAGCTCATCCCCAGCACAACGCAGCGAGTTGGTGTGGGTTAGAGACCCATTTCTGTTGTGAGTGACTTTATGAACTTTAGAGCACGCTAAAATGCTGGTGCCATTATATATGCCCTACTGCCTACTAACTGTTAATTTTTATTACAGGACATGGTAATACTCATTTAAAACAGCTCTGTTGCCTCATAAAGAGTCAATATCTGTTTGCAGGAAAATACTGGGTTAAATAGTTATTTTTGGGATAGATGTAAACACTGGATTTCCACTTTATTTTACAGTCATATTTTGGTTTAATCGTTTGTATACGTGATTTTTTTTTTACTATAGCTAATACAACTGTCCCATCAGATAATAGAGATACTGGAGAGATATTTGGATTTGCCGTAAACATATTTTATTTAGTATGTCTTCTAGTCACATATTACCTACGGCAATTGCACACACATATCAAATAGCAGAGTTTGGATTTACATCTCACTGTCTAATAGGACTGCTTGTCATGCTTATATATACATACTATATTGGCCACTGCTATACTGTATATCCCCAAGTGTGGAGCTGCAATATTATAGGCTTACAGATTATTACAAGCTGTTCCCTGCAAAATTTGTTTGAGCCCTGATATGTTTCTTTTTATTTTTCATTGGGGCATTAATAGAAACTTAATAGAAACTGAATGTAATGCTATTTATATGTATTTCTGTTTATGTTTAAATGGGGCCAGATTATCATCCCTTTAGCTATTCATACTATTGCATTATATGTACAGGCTCCTCATTGTTTGCATATTTAGTGAGCTTACCAGAATTTAAATATTTCATCACACAATTCTCCTAAGTTTGCAGGCTCTCATGCTTCATGTATAGGCATTGTGTTTAGATGAAATTTGTGCACATGACCTCTCGCTGCCAGCGGCCGGGGCGGCGTGATGTTTGTGTCTAACAAATATATGGCTTTATAGAATAGTTTTTGATATAGTATTGCATCATAATGCCTGTTACTAATGCACAACTGTTTGTATTGCTTTCATAATTAATATGTCCAGGAATATAAATGTTCCATTATGTTTACTGGATCCATCCCTTTATTGTTATGATGTTTTCCCATTGTTGGCATCTCCGCCTATAGCAGATCTTTTACTCATTTATATGTGGGTGACAGTTTAAATAAGGTGTGTGCCTGTTGCTGGGCATAGGGCCTGTGCCTAGGCGGCAGATGCACACTAATGTTTCATTCAGTTGCTTTAGCGCTTGTTCTCCCTATAGGAATCATCTCCTTATAGCATCTGCATTTTATATTTTTCTGTGAATCTAATTGTCTCCTCAGTCCCAGTGTGTAATTTTCTGAGGTGAGGAGACGCTTCCCTGTTCACTTATTTTTAAGGGCAAGACCCCCTTAGATAAATAGCTACTAATAACAATACCTAATAGGTTTGAGCCTGCCTACAGTAAGTTCTGTTCCCCTTCTCGCCCTAGATAGATACCAATCTCGGCGTGGAATAATGTTATCCTCTATTTTTTGTTTATTAGCTCATTAATATTGATTAGTATACATATCAAAACCACGCCCAACCACAATATGAAGTACAACATCAATGCAATACTCCAAGTATATCCCTGCAGCAGGCTGGCCCTGCATTAGCATTCCCATCATTTGGGATCTATATACTTACAATACTCATAATGCAACGTTACTATCATGAGTAGCTAATCTATATCTACTTCTCCCCCAGTTTTCCATATGCTCTTGAGACCTTAATCAGAGTTATGTTAAGTTCCACCCACCTAGGTTAAATAACCACCTATAGTAGTTAGCCCAACCACAACCTATTTCTTGCGCATCTGTTTGGCAGATTTAGAAGACTAGCTGACATCTCTTATCTGCTTCTCGTAGGTAACTCATCACCTCCACCCCCCCACTCCACTTAATATGCCTCCCTTAAGTGGGAGGACTGACTACGCGGTTTTTCTCACATATACCGCACCCTATTTACCCTCCTTTCTAGCTAAATCTTGCAGGTTATCATTATACTCAGCTTTATTTTTTTTTTCTTAATCTATGCAAGATTGTCCAAATATATATATGCACGTAACAATTTTATCCCTTTAGCACCTTACTTAATTTACACACTATTCATATTAGCAAGAGATAAAATTATAAAAAACTGAGGTTTACCAACGAGACCCACAAGTGGTCTCTTTGTTTGCACATGCCTTCTTTTATCTTAAATGCTTGGGATGGTCCAAGAGTGGCCTAGGATTTTATTTAAAAGGCATTTCAATATTTGGCATTCTATGTATTTCATGGTTGCATGATATGTAAATTGTTACACTTGCGTTTATTTTCTGTGTTGGTTTTCTCATTCTTGTAACACTAAATCTTACTGTATGTGACATGCAATGCAAGAACCTGTTTTTATGACTATTGTATGCCTTTGAATATTCCTCAATAAAAATTATTTAAAAAAAAAAAAAAAAAAATTGTTTGTTCTATACAAATCATGAAAGAAAATGTGGGGGTTTTCTGTACCTTTAACCAATGGAAATTAATATCATTAGTTTATACTGTTATACGATTACTACAAAAATAGCCTGCAATGTTTTGCTGTAACATTCATTAGATTTATGAATCAACGCCTGAAATATATACTACTTATGTGTTATGTACCACTCAAATAAAGGGACATAATGCCCATATGCAAAATAATTTGAAAGCAGTGTTGTAACTGTAAAAAGGTGACAAGAAAATATCACCTGAACATCTGTGTAAAAAAAGGAAGATATCTTACCTCAAAATGACTTCAGCTCACAATAGTAAGTGCTGTATGAACAGATATGCTGTAGCTTCTGTCAGCTGCATGTTGGAAAATAAAAGACAACAACAGGCAACCAGCTACATCAGTGCTGATGTCACACTTTGCTTCACTGTGATCTTATGAGATTTCACAAAAATCGTGTGATATTTCATAGTAAACATCCTTAAACTACATAGCGAAATAACATGACTGTGCCTGTGTATACCAGAAGCATGCTACCTAGCAATTCCTGGGACTAGCATCCTGATTGGCTGCTTAAAATCCCTTTACAATGGGATATGGAAGTTTTGAGGTAAAATATCTTCCTTTTTAACATAGAGATGCTCAGGTGGTATTTTTTACTCAGTTTTTTTTAGCTATGCTGCATCACTTTCAAGTACTTCAGCATTTAGGTATCATTTCCCTTTAAAGGGATGTTAAAGTCATTTTTAGATTGTTTTTGTATTTTGATAGCATCGGATTTTAAAAGTCCCCGGAGGCTTTCATGGAAAAGAGTATATTTATGTTATCTTCTTTGCTGTGGCCAGCAAAAGAAAGATATAAATTAGTTCCTGCGTTGATCAAGCAATCACTGTGCAACATGTTGCAGGCTTGTTGTTCTGAATCCTGGGGCTCCATTACATATGCAGCGTCGCCCGCAAACCGTCGGATTTTACGCGATTTTGGTATTACATATACGGCTTAGCATACAAGTTACGTGCGTATATTTCACCCTTTGGCCGTATTTTTTACCCATAGACTAACATAGAACAGCCGCGCAATTTGTTATCCAATATACAGCGTAAGGACTTAAGCGCGTAGAATTAAGAAAATCTACTCCATTCTCATCTCTCCACAAATTGCAGGCGCAGTAACCCTTGCTCTGACTAAAAAAGCAGCGTAACTCCCTGAAGACCTAACAAACGCATGCACAATCACATACATATCAGCCGCAAATCTCAAACAGTTAAACCTCATTTATTATTCCTGCCACTGCAAGTGTGTCAAACCAATCACAAACAGCATAACCTCTCACCTGCAGCCTTAAAACACCTGTCAATGCACACCCTCATTAGCCACCATGTTTCCCCTGCTTTACCTACAATATCTAGAGAGACAGCATTGTGGGGCACAAGGGGTGCTGGAAGCCCTACAAGCCCCTGCTGTGGAGGATATACCTGCTGCTGATATAGTTGCTGCTGAGGTCCCTGGTCATGGTGCTGTAGCCATCCCTGCTCCTGCTGCTGCTGTCCCTGCTCCTCCTGCTGCTGCCCCTGCTGCTGCTGTTGCTGCAGCTGGTCATAGGCCAGCAGGGCCTATAAGACTTTGGCATCAGCAGAGGGGAAGAACAAGGGCATATACAGGATACACAGGGTTAGGGTCACCCTGTTTGGAATGACAGAGGAGGTGGTCAGGGAAAAGTATCGCTTGACCTCAGCAAGCCTCATTGACCTATATGAGGTCTTGAAGGATGATATTGACCCTGAAGCGAATAGGAACCGAGCTCTGACTGGTATGCAGAAGCAGTAATGTCAAGTATAATTGTAGATGTTTTTGTTTGTACGCCAAATACCATGCTCCTCATTGTGTACATGAATGTGTGATATTAAAGGATGTTATATCTCAAATACATATAGTACTGGTGTGTGTGATGTTACTCACCAACATGATGTGCTGTGGTTGCAGCCCCTGAGTCACGAGTCCCTGGAAGTCCACGGACTGCTGTGATACTCAGGGACCAGCGTATCATCTCCTGCCAGGTGTTATACTCTATATCCAGGGATCGACCACCGCCTGTTCCCTTCTGGTGCATAGCTTCCTGCCCCATCTTTTCTTTGACCTGCCTCTTGCAGTCATTCCAGCGTTTTTTCTCTTGTAAGGTGTATCCAGTCCACGGATCATCCATTACTTGTGGGATATTCTCATTCCCAACAGGAAGTTGCAAGAGGACACCCACAGCAGAGCTGTTATATAGCTCCTCCCCTAACTGCCATATTCAGTCATTCTCTTGCAACTCTCAACATGCATGGAGGTAGTAAGAGAGAGTGGTGAAAAATAGTTAGTTTATTTTCTTCAATCAAAAGTTTGTTATTTTTAAATGGTACCGGAGTTGTACTATTTTATCTCAGGCAGAAATAGAAGAAGAATCTGCCTGAGTTTTCTATGATCTTAGCAGGTTGTAACTAAGATCCATTGCTGTTCTCACATCTGTCTGAGGAGAGAGGTAACTTCAGCGGGAGAATAGCGTGCAGTTTACTCTGCTATGAGGTATGTGCAGTTACAATTTTTTCTAGAATTGGAAATGCTAGAAAATGCTGCTGATACCGGATTAATGTAAGTTAAGCCTGAATACAGTGATTTAATAACGACTGGTATCATGCTTACTCTCAGGGGTAATACCCTTATAAAAATGCAATATAAAACGTTTGCTGGCATGTTTAATCGTTTTTATATATGCTTTGGTGATAAAACTTTATTGGGGCCTAGTTTTTTCCACATGGCTGGCTTTATTTTTGCCTAGAAACAGTTTCCTGTGGCTTTCCACTGTTGTAGTATGAGTGGGAGGGGCCTATTTTAGCGCTTTTTTGCGCAGTTAAAATTACAGACTGAGACATCCAGTTTTCCTCAGAAGTCCCCTGAATGCTACAGGACATATCTAAAGGGCCTAAAGTCGTTTATTGGGGAAGGCAGGGCCACAGCAGAGCTGTGGCAGTTGGTTGTGACTGTTAAAAAACGTCTATGTCGTTTTTTTGATCCGTTTTTTGAACTAAGGGGTTAATCATCCATTTGCAAGTGGGTGCAATGCTCTGTTAGCTTATTACATACACTGTAAGAATTTAGTTTGATTTACTGCCTTTTTTCACTGTTTTTCAAATTTTGACAAAATTTGTTTCTCTTAAAGGCACAGTACCGTTTTTTATATTTGCTTGTTAACTTGATTTAAAGTGTTTTCCAAGCTTGCTAGTCTCATTGATAGTCTGTACAAACATGTCTGACATAGAGGAAACTCCTTGTTCATTATGTTTAAAAGCCATGGTGGAACCCCCTCTTAGAATGTGTACCAAATGTACTGATTTCACTTTAAGCAATAAAGATCATATTCTGTCTTTAAAAAATTTATCACCAGAGGAATCTGACGAGGGGGAAGTTATGCCGACTAAATCTCCCCACGTGTCAGATCCTTTGACTCCCGCTCAAGGGACTCACGCTCAAATGGCGCCAAGTACATCTAGGGCGCCCATAGCGATTACTTTACAAGACATGGCGGCAGTCATGGATAATACACTGTCAGCGGTATTAGCCAGACTACCTGAATTTAGAGGTAAGCAAGATAGCTCTGGGGTTAGACGAAATGCAGAGCATACTGACGCTTTAAGAACCATGTCTGATACTGCCTCACAATATGCAGAAGCTGAGGAAGGAGAGCTTCAGTCTGTGGGTGATGTTTCTACATTTAAATTTAAGCTTGAACACCTCCGCGTATTGCTCAGGGAGGTTTTAGCTGCTCTGAATGACTGTGACACAATTGCAGTGCCAGAGAAATTGTGTAGCCTGGATAAATACTATGCAGTGCCGGTGTGTACTGATGTTTTTCCAATACCTAAAAGGTTTACAGAAATTATTACTAAGGAATGGGATAGACCAGGTGTGCCGTTCTCTCCCCCTCCTATTTTTAGAAAAATGTTTCCTATAGACGCCACCACACGGGACTTATGGCAGACAGTCCCTAAGGTGGAGGGAGCAGTTTCTACTCTAGCAAAGCGTACTACTATCCCTGTCGAGGACAGTTGTGCTTTTTCAGATCCAATGGATAAAAAATTAGAAGGTTACCTTAAGAAAATGTTTATTCAACAAGGTTTTATCCTGCAGCCCCTTGCATGCATTGCTCCTGTCACTTCTGCTGCGGTGTTCTGGTTTGAGTCTCTGGAAGAGGCTTTACAGGTAGCGACTCCATTGGATGACATACTTGGCAAACTTAGAACACTTAAGCTAACCAATTCTTTTGTTTCTGATGCCATTGTTCATTTGACTAAACTAACGGCTAAGAATTCTGGTTTTGCTATGGCTTAAATCATGGTCAGCGGACGTGACTTCAAAGTCTAAGCTGCTTAACATTCCCTTCAAGGGGCAGACCCTATTCGGGCCTGGTGTGAAGGAGATTATTGCTGATATTACTGGAGGAAAAGGTCATGCCCTTCCTCAGGACAGGTCCAAATCAAGGGCCAAACAGTCTAATTTTCGTGTGGCATCAACTTCCTCTAATACAAAACAAGAGGGAACTTTTGCTCAGTCCAAGACGGTCTGGAGGCCAAACCAGACCTGGAACAAAGGTAAGCAGGCCAAAAAGCCTGCTGCTGCCTCTAAGACAGCATGAAGAAACTGCCCCCTATCCGGTAACGGATCTAGTAGGGGGCAGACTTTCACTCTTCGCCCAGGCGTGGGCAAGAGATGTTCAGGATCCCTGGGCGTTGGAAATTATATCCCAGGGATATCTTCTGGACTTCAAAGCTTCCCCCCCAAAAGGGAGATTTCACCTTTCACAATTATCTGCAAACCAGATAAAGAGAGAGGCATTCTTACACTGTGTACGAGACCTCCTAGTTATGGGAGTGATCCATCCAGTTCCAAAGGAGGAACAGGGACAGGGTTTTTACTCAAATCTGTTCGTGGTTCCCAAAAAAGAGGGAACCTTCAGACCAATTTTGGATCTAAAGATCTTAAACAAATTCCTCAGAGTTCCATCATTCAAGATGGAAACTATTCGTACCATCCTACCTATTATCCAGGAGGGTCAATATATGACTACAGTGGATCTAAAGGATGCTTATCTTCATATTCCGATACACAAAGATCATCATCGGTTTCTCAGGTTTGCCTTTCTAGACAGGCATTACCAGTTTGTAGCTCTTCCTTTTGGATTAGCTACAGCCCCAAGAATCTTTACAACGGTTCTAGGGTCACTTCTGGTGGTCCTAAGGCCGCGGGGCATAGCAGTGGCCCCTTATTTAGACGACATCCTGATACAGGAGTCAAACTTCCAAATTGCCAAGTCTCATACGGACATAGTACTGGCATTTCTGAGGTCGCATGGGTGGAAAGTGAACGAGGAAAAGAGTTCTCTATCCCCACTCACAAGAGTTTCTTTCCTAGGGACTCTGATAGATTCTGTAGAAATGAAAATTTACCTGACGGAGTCCAGGTTATCAAAGCTTCTAAATTCCTGCCATGTTCTTCATTCCATTCTGCGCCCTTCGGTGGCTCAGTGCATGGAAGTAATCGGCTTAATGGTAGCGGCAATGTACATAGTGCCGTTTGCACGCTTACATCTCAGACCACTGCAACTATGCATGCTCAGTCAGTGGAACGGGGATTACACAGATTTGTCCCCTCTACTAAATCTGGATCAAGAGACCAGGGATTCTCTTCTCTGGTGGCTATCTCGGGTCCATCTGTCCAAAGGTATGACCTTTCACAGGCCAGATTGCCAGCCTTCTAGGTTGGGGTGCAGTCTGGAACTCCCTGAAGGCTCAGGGATCGTGGACTCAGGAGGAGACACTCCTTCCGATAAATATTCTGGAACTGAGAGCGATATTCAATGCTCTTCAGGCTTGGCCTCAGTTAGCAACTCTGAGGTACATCAGATTTCAAATGATATAAAAATACCAAACATCACAAACTGAAAACAAAGTGAGATAAATGTGATGGTTCAAAGAGAATCAAAAAACAAGAGATATAAAAATAACAAATAAAAAGTTAATATAAGGATATGCGTGTTCTTGTTGAGGCTCCTGTAATTCTCTGTATCCTTAGGGTTTCTCAAAGAAAAGGAAAGAGAAATAGCAACATAGTGTAATTCTGTAATGATCTCCAGAAATGTATCAAACTTGTGGCCAAATGCCTACTCACATGAACTAGAGCTTACGACCAAGCTCAGGGAAATGCGCACACCCACTTTATACTTATGGATAAACAGTACTCTCACGGCAATTTAGTGTATAAAAGGATTTATTTAAAATATAATAAAAGCGTCACAAATGCTATACAAACCACCTTATACAGAGGTTAATAGAGCCATAAATATTGATTTTAGCTCACAAAAGTCAACTCCACTACAGGATGCAAGTGGATACAGGCAGCAGAAACTTAACCGCTGCACAGTTCAACCTGACCTCAGATGGGAAACTTTTTACTCTCTTGTGCGTCTGTACACTTGCTGATACACTGCTAGGAGGAGCCACTCCCATCTGAGGTCAGGTTGAACTGGGCAGCGGTTAAGTTTCTGCTGCCTGTATCCACTTGCATCCTGTAGTGGAGTTGACTTTTGTGAGCTAAAATCAATATTTATGGCTCCATTAACCTCTGTATAAGGTGGTTTGTATAGCATTTGGTACCTTCCGTTTAAGTACCTGCCTTGTCCCTCCCTTCATCCGTGTACTTTAGCTTTGGTATTGGTATCCCACAAGTAATGGATGATCCGTGGACTGGATACACCTTACAAGAGAAAACACAATTTATGCTTACCTGATAAATTTATTTCTCTTGTGGTGTATCCAGTCCACGGCCTGCCCTGTCATTTTAAGGCAGGTGATTTTTTCATTTAAACTACAGTCACCACTGCACCCTATGGTTTCTCCTTTCTCTGCGTGTTTTCGGTCGAATGACTGGATATGGCAGTTAGGGGAGGAGCTATATAACAGCTCTGCCGTGGGTGTCCTCTTGCAACTTCCTGTTGGGAATGAGAATATCCCACAAGTAATGGATGATCCGTGGACTGGACACACCACAAGAGAAATAAATTTATCAGGTAAGCATAAATTGTGTTTTTAAGGCCCTCAACAGTCCTCCTCTGCAGGGCCACACTGTTGACGGCATCCTCTACCGCCAACCATGACATTTTTCGCTTTTTGGCAATGCCTTTGCCTTTCTCCTGCCCGAAGAGGGCATTGTAATTGTTTATGATGGCCTGGACAAGGGCAATATTTTCATCAAATGAGAAGTTGGGACATCTCAGCCTCTCATCCTCCATGGACACTTGGCTTCCTCCCTGTGATGTCCCTGTTGTGGGTTCCTCCCTATCCTCTCCCTCCTCCCCACATTCTGTCCCCATATGCACCCTCTGTCCCTCTCCTAGATGTGCCTGCTCTCTGGGGCTCTTGGGCATCTCCCCTCTTATCATCCCTTCTGGCTCTCCCTCTCCCCACTCCACTTACTCCCTGACGGGAGGCCCACTGTTCCTCCTGTCCTCTCCTATACTCCTCTCCCTGCCACTCCTCTCCCCTCCTCCCCTCCTCCCTACCTCTCTCTGCCATCCTCACACTAAATCACACTACACACACTCACACTCACTCCCAGTTCAATCACACACAATCACAACCAAACACTCAGCCTATCACACTGTAAAATTCAAATAAAATGTGTGAGGTGTAATAAAAAAAAGTGTGGTGTATTTGTATATGTATGTATGCAAAATGTGTGCAATATGTAAAAATATGTGTAAGTGTACAAGCTTAATCAAACTACAATGTGACCTAACTAACTCCTCTGTTTGAGCCTCTCTCTCTACTCTGACAAATCCTCCACTCCAGTGTAGTGTTCTGTAGCTCAACGAGCAATCCAAACACACTGAATAAAATGGCGGCTGTGCATGGGTTTTATATATGAATTTTGCAAAAGTGTAATTATGTGTCACATTTTTCTTTGAAATCGCGGTTCATTTTTACGAGTGTTAGCCTAATTTGCATAAAACTACTCTTTATTGACACTTTCCGTGGACAAAATACTGGCGTAAATTACTTACGATGACTGAAATGTGTATTTGCGCACATTTCAGAAGATCGCCAGTTTGTCCTACTTACGCCAGTTTAGCATCTAACGGCACAGTATATGTAATACCCCGATGTGCGAGGTGAAATTAAGGGCGGCGCAGGTTTCCACGCTTGCGCCGAAGCCTGCTCCGTATATTTAATCGCGCCCCTGAAGTTTACTCTCCATTTTATTTGCATGCAGTGAAGAAAAAATGTACATTACAAAGTATTTTTTCTGTTTGAGTTAATTAAAATTTTTAAGTTTAATAATATATTTGAGTTTAATGTCCTTTAAATAAAGTAAGATTACTGTTAAGTGTTTAATTAAATTTTATCTATCATACATATAGCTCTAGAAGTATTTTTTGAGCTATAGATAGGATGTGAAAATCTATATAAAACAGACTTTTCACAGATCAACACACAAGCAAAACCTAAGCAGCAAGAATGAAAGAATATCATGCACAATATTTTTATTGTTATTGGTGACTGTTTTTTTTAGTTCATGTCATGTGTACAAATAATCCTTTCCATTAATTTTGTGTTCATTTTCAATCAACATTTGTTAAAATTTGCACATAATTGCAATCCTGCAAAAGTATTCTTGATAATATTTTAATTCTGAACATATTTTATTATTTTTAAAGGTCAGTTGATCAGTATTTATAAACTAAATATATTTGTAAATATGTGAACTGAACATGTAATAGCCACAAGAAAAGAAAACAGATGACTGGGAATGGACAGTAGGCAGGGTCAAACACTGATCCTGCCAAAAGCTTTACCTTAAATGGACATAAAACCCAAATGTTTAATTTCATGATTCAGATAAATCTTGTGATTTTAAATAACTTTCCAATGTACTTCAATGATCAAATGTGTTGTGTACTCTTGATATACTTTGTTGAAATAGATAGCTAGGTAGACTCAGGAGTTGCTAATTGATGGCTGCAAATATATGCCTCATGGTATTGGCTCACCCAATGCATTCAGCTAGTTCCAATTAGTGCATTACTGCTTCTTTAACAAAGGATGCCAAGAGAATGAAGAAAATTAGATTATAGAAGTATATTGGAATGTTGTTTAAAATGATATGACCTATCTGAATCATGAAATACATGTTTGTGGTTTCATGCCCCTTTAAACTCCACCCTAAGTCTTGCTACATTGTATCACCCTTGCTGTCAGTAGTAGACTAAGCATTGATTTAAAGGGACACTCAGGTCAAATTCAATTTTCATGATTCAGATACAGCATGTCATTTTAAACAACTTTTCAATTAACTTCCATTAAAAAAAATGTGCACAGTCTTTTATATTTACACTTTTTGAGTCACCAGCTCCTACTGAGCATGTGCTAGAATTCACAGACTATACGTATATGCATTTGTGATTGGCTGATTGCTATCACGTGGTACAGGGGGAGGGGAAATATACATAACTTTGAAATGTGTTAGAAAAAAATCTACTACTAATTTGAAATTCAGAGTAAATGCTATTGTATTGTCTTGTTATCTTGCATTAGTTGATTATGCAAATCTACTGTGTTTACTGGTCCTTTAACTTGTTGCTAGCAATACACACAGAGGGAGTGATCTGTATCCCCTTTGGTTACCAGTAATATACATAAAACAAGATTGTTACCTATTTTGCAGCTGGTAAAACACATAGAGCAGTGACTATGCACCTCCAAAGGGTGCCAGTACACACATTTAACATCACTGGCTATAAAAATACTACCAGAGAGCATCATTTTACCCCCCCCCCCTTGTGACTGTCTGTAAAATACTGACAGTGACTTTGTAACTCCCTTGCCTGCCAGTACCCCAAATTAAACACCAAATATTTAATTCATGATTCAGATAGCGAATACAATTTTAAAAATGTTTTCAGTTTACTTCTATTATTTAATTTGCTACATTATCTTGCTATCCTTTGTTGAAGAAGCAGCTATGCACTGCTGGAAGCATTGGGTAAACCAATAACATGAAGCATATAGGGGCATCTACCAATCTAGGTATCCTTTTCTTTTGGACATCAAGAAAACAAAACAAATTAGACATAATAGACATAATTTTGAAAGTTTTTTTAAAATCAAATGCTCTATCTGAATCATGAAAGAAAAAAAATTGTTGCATGTCCTTTAGAAAATGAAGCTGTCACATAGGATACTTAAAAAATGGACTTTAAAGGGACACTGAACCCAATTTTTTTCTTTCATGATTCGGATAGAGCATGCAATTGTAAGGAGCTTTCTAATTTACTCCAAATATCAATTTCTCTTGTAAGGTGTATCCAGTCCACGGATCATCCATTACTTGTGGGATATTCTCATTCCCAACAGGAAGTTGCAAGAGGACACCCACAGCAGAGCTGTAATATAGCTCCTCCCCTAACTGTCATAGCCAGTCATTCTCTTGCAACTCTCAACAAGCTAGGATGTTGTAGGAGAGAGTGGTTAAATATAGTTAGTTTATTTTCTTCAATCAAAAGTTTGTTATTTTTAAATAGTACCGGAGTTGTGCTATTTTATCTCAGGCAGTAAATAGAAGAAGAATCTGCCTGAGGTTTCTATGATCTTAGCAGGTTGTAACTAAGATCCATTGCTATTCTCACATATGTCTGAGGGGATTACACAGATGAGGTAACTTCAGCGAGAGAATGGCGTGCAGTTTATTCTGCTATCAGGTATGTGCAGTTATAATTTTTTCTAGAGATGGAAAACACTAGAAAATGCTGCTGATACCGGATTAATGTAAGTTAAGCCTGAATACAGTGATTTAATAATGACTGGTATCATGCTTACTCCCAGGGGTAATACCCTTATGATATTGCAATATAAACGTTTGCTGGCATGTTTAATCGTTTTTATATATGCATTGGTGATAAAACTTTATTGGGGCCTAGTTTTTTCCACATGGCTGGCTTAAATTTTGACTAGAAACAGTTTTACTGAGGCTTTCCACTGTTATAGTATAAAAGTTACAGTTGGTGCAGTTAAAATTACAAACTGTGACATCCAGCTTCCCTCAGGAGTCCCCTGTATGCTATAGGACATCTCTAAAGGGCTCAAAGGCTTTCTAAAGTCGTTTATTCGGGAAGGTAGGACCACAGCTTGCTGTGGCAGTTGGTTGTGACTGTTAAAAAAAACAACAAAAAAAACAAAAAAAACCAAAAAAAAAAAGTCTATTTCGTTTTTTTGATCCGTTTTTTGAACTAAGGGGTTAATCATCCATTTGCAAGTGGATGCAATGCTCTGCTAGCCTATTACATACACTGTAAACATTTCGTTTGATTTACTGCATTTTTTCACTGTTTTTCAAATTCTGACAAAATTTGTTTCTCTTAAAGGCACAGTACCGTTTTTTTATATTTGCTTGTTAACTTGATTTAAAGTGTTTTCCAAGCTTGCTAGTCTCATTGCTAGTCTGTATAAACATGTCTGACATAGAAGAAACTCCTTGTTCATTATGTTTAAAAGCCATGGTGGAACCCCCTCTTAGAATGTGTACCAAATGTACTGATTTCATTTTATGCAATAAAGATCATATTCTGTTTTTAAAAAAATTATCACCAGAGGAATCTGACGAGGGGAAAGTTATGCCGACTAACTCTCCCCACGTGTCAGACCCTTTGACTCCCGCCCAAGGGACTCACGCTCAAATGGCGCCAAGTACATCTAGGGCGCCCATAGCGTTTACTTTACAAGACATGGTGGCAGTCATGGATAATACACTGTCAGCGGTATTAGCCAGACTACCTGAACTTAGAGGTTAGCGAGATAGCTCTGGGGTGAGACAAAATGCAGAGCATACTGACGCTTTAAGAACCATGTCTGATACTGCCTCACAATATGCAGAAGCTGAGGAAGGAGAGCTTCAGTCAGTGGGTGATGTTAATGACTCAGGAAAGATACCTGATTCTAATATTTCTACATTCAAATTTAAACTTGAACACCTCCGCGTGTTACTTAGGGAGGTTTTAGCTGCTCTGAATGACTGTGATACCATTGCAGTGCCAGAGAAATTTTGTAGACTGGATAAATGCTTTGCAGTGCCGGTGTGTACTGATGTTTTTCCAATACCTAAAAGGTTTACAGAAATTATTAATAAGGAATGGGATAGACCAGGTGTGCCGTTCTCTTCCCCTCCTATTTTTAGAAAAATGTTTTCCAACAGACGCCACCACACAGGACTTATGGCAGACAGTCCCTAAGGTGGAGGGAGCAGTTTCTACTCTAGCAAAGCGTACTACTATCCCTGTCGAGGACAGTTGTGCTTTTTTAGAGCCAATGGATAAAAAATTAGAAGGTTACCTTAAGAAAATATTTATTCAACAAGGTTTTATCCTACAGCCCATTGCATGCATTGCCCCTGTCACTGCTGCTGCGGCGTACTGGTTTGAGTCTCTGGAAGAGGCTTTACAGGTAGAGACTCCATTGGATGACATACTTGGCAAACTTAGAGCACTTAAGCTAGACAATTATTTTATTCCTGATGCCATTGTTCATTTGAATAAACTAACGGCTAAGAATTCTGGTTTTGCTATACAGGCGCGCAGAGCGCTATGGCTTAATTCATGGTCAGCTGACGTGACTTTAAAATCTAAGCTACTTAACATTCCCTTCAAGGGGCAGACCCTATTCGGGCCTGGTTTGAAGGAGATTATTGCTGATATCACGGGAGGAAAAGGTTGTGCCCTTCCTCAGGACAGGTCCAAATCTAGGGCCAAACAGTCTAATTTTCGTGCCTTTCGAAACTTCAAGGCAGGTGCGGCATCAACTTTCTCTAATAATAAACAAGAGGGAACTTTTGCTCAATCCAAGACGGTCTGGAGACCAAACCAGACCTGGAAAAAAGGTAAGCAGGTCAAAAAGCCTGCTGCTGCCTCTAAGACAGCATGAAGGAACGACCCCCTATCCAGTAACGGATCTAGTAGGGTGCAGACTTTCACTCTTCTCCCAGGCGTGGGCAAGAGATGTTCAGGATCCCAGGGATATCTTCTGGACTTCAAAGCTTCCGCCCCAGAAGGGAGATTTCACCTTTCACAATTATCTGCAAACCAGATAAAGAGTGAGGCATTCTTACACTGTGTACGAGACCTCCTAGTTATGGGAGTGATCCATCCAGTTCCAAAGGAGGAACAGGAACAGGGTTTTTACTCAAATCTGTTTGTGGTTCCCAAAAAAGAGGGAACCTTCAGACCGATTTTGGATCTAAAGATCTTAAACAAATTCCTCAAAGTTCCGTCGTTCAAGATGGAAACTATTCGTACCATCCTACCACTGATCCAGGAGGGTCAATATATGACTACAGTGGATCTAAAGGATGCTTATCTTCACATTCCGATACACAAAGATCATCATCGGTTTCTCAGGTTTGCCTTTCAAGACAGGCATTACCAGTTGTAGCTCTTCCCTTTGGATTAGCTACAGCCCCAAGAATCTTTACAAAGGTTCTAGGGTCGCTTTTGGCGGTCCTAAGGCCGCGGGGCATAGCAGTAGCCCCTTATTTAGACGACATCCTGATACAGGCATCAAACTTCCAAATTGCCAAGTCTCATACGGACGTAGTACTGGCATTTCTGAGGTCGCATGGGTGGAAAGTGAACAAGGAAAAGTGTTCTCTATCCCCACTCACAAGAGTTTCCTTTCTAGGGACTCTGATAGATTCTGTAGAAATGAAAATTTACCTTGACGGAGTCCAGGTTATCAAAGCTTCTAAATTCCTGTCGGGTTCTTCATTCCATTCCGCGCCCTTTGGTGGCTCAGTGTATGGAAGTAATCGGCTTAATGGTAGCGGCAATGGACATAGTGCCGTTTGCACGCTTACATCTCAGACCGCTGCAACTATGCAGGCTCAGTCAGTGGAGCGGGGATTACACAGATTTGGCCCCTCAACTGAATCTGGACCAAGAGACCAGGGATCCTCTTCCCTGGTGGCTATCTCGGGTCCATCTGTCCAAAGGTATGACCTTCGCAGGCCAGATTGGACTATTGTAACAACAAATGCCAGCCTTCTAGGTTGGGGTGCAGTCTGGAACTCCCTGAAGGCTCAGGGATCGTGGACTCAGGAGGAGTCTCTCCTTCCAATAAATATTCTGGAACTAAGAGCGATATTCAAGGCTCTTCAGGTTTGGCCTCAGTTAGCAACTCTGAGGTACATAAGATTTCAGTCGGTCAGCATAACGACTGTAGCTTACATCAACCATCGAGGGGGAACAAGAAGTTCCCTAGAGATGTTAGAAGTTTCAAAAATAATTCACTGGGCAGAGATTCACTCTTGCCACCTATCAGCTATCCATATCCCAGGTGTAGAGCACTGGGAGGCGGATTTTCTAAGTCATCAGACTTTTCATCCGGGAGAGTGGGAACTCCATCCGGAGGTATTTGCACAACTGATTCTCCGTTGGGGCAAACCAGAACTGGATCTCATGGCGTCTCGCCAGAACGCCAAGCTTCCGTGTTACGGATCCAGGTCCAGGGATCCCAAGGCGACACTGATAGATACTCTAGCAGCGCCCTGGTCTTTCAACCTGGCTTATGTGTTTCCACCGTTTCCTCTGCTCCCTCGACTGATTGCCAAGATCAAGCAGGAGAGAGCATCGGTGATTCTGATAGCACCTGTGTGGCCACGCAGGACCTGGTATGCAGATCTAGTGGACATGTCATCCTTTCCACCATGGTCTCTGCCTCTGAGACAGGACCTTCTACTTCAGGGTCCTTTCAACCATCCAAATCTAATTTCTCTGAGGCTGACTGCCTGGAGATTGAATGCTTCATTTTATCAAAGCGTGGCTTCTCCGAGTCAGTTATTGATACCTTTATACAGGCACGAAAGCCTGTCACCAGGAAAATTTACCATAAGGTATGGCGTAGATATCTTTATTGGTGTGAATCCAAGGGTTACTCATGGAGTAAGGTCAGGATTCCTAGGATTTTATCTTTTCTCCAAGAAGGTTTGGAAAAAGGATTGTCAGCTAGTTTCTTAAAGGGACAGATTTTTGCTCTGTCTATTCTTTTGCACTAGCGTCTGGCAGATGTTCCAGACGTTCGGGCATTTTGTCAGGCTTTAGTTTGAATCAAGCCTGTGTTTAAACCTGTTGCTCCACCATGGAGCTTAAACTTGGTTCTTAAGGTTCTTCAAGGAGTTCCGTTTGAACCTCTTCATTCCATAGATATCAAACTTTTATCTTGGAAAGTTCTTTTTTTTTTTTTTTTGTAGCTATTTCCTTGTAGAGTCTCTGAGCTATCTGCCTTACAATGTGATTCTCCTTATCTGATTTTTCATACGGATAAGGTAGTCCTGCGTACCAAACCTGGGTTCTTACCTAAGGTGGTATCTAACAAGAATATCAATCAAGAGATCGTGGTTCCATCCTTGTGTTACACAATCTGGACGTGGTCTGTGCTTTAAAGTTTTACTTACAAGCTACTAAAGATTTTCGTCAAACATCTGCTTTGTTTGTTGTCTACTCTGGACAGAGGAGAGGTCAAAAGGCTTTGGCAACCTCTTTTTCTTTTTGGCTAAGAAGCTTAATCCGCTTAGCCTATGAGACTGCTGGACAGCAGCCTCCTGAAAGGATTACAGCTCATTCCACTAGAGCTGTGGCTTCCACTTGGGCCTTTAAAAATGAGGCTTCTGTTGAACAGATTTGCAAGGCGGCGACTTGGTCTTCGCTTCATACTTTTTAAAAATTTTACAAATTTGATACTTTTGCTTCTTTGGAGGCTATATTTGGGAGAAAGGTTTTACAGGCAGTGGTTCCTTCCATTTAAGTTCCTGCCTTGTCCCTCCCTTCATCCGTGTACTTTAGCTTTGGTATTGGTATCCCACAAGTAATGGATGATCCGTGGACTGGATACACCTTACAAGAGAAAACACAATTTATGCTTACCTGATAAATTTATTTCTCTTGTGGTGTATCCAGTCCACGGCCCGCCTTGTCATTTTAAGGCAGGTAATTTTTTAATTTAAACTACAGTAACCACTACACCCTATGGTTCCTCCTTTCTCGGCTTGTTTTCGGTCGAATGACTGGCTATGACAGTTAGGGGAGGAGCTATATTACAGCTCTGCTGTGGGTGTCCTCTTGCAACTTCCTGTTGGGAATGAGAATATCCCACAAGTAATGGATGATCCGTGGACTGGATACACCACAAGAGAAATAAATTTATCAGGTAAGCATAAATTGTGTTTTTTCTTTGTTCTCTTTCTATCTTTATTTAAAAAGCAGGAATGTGATGCATAGGAGCCGGACCATTTTTGTTTGAGCACCTGGGTTATGCTTGCTTATCGGTGGGTAAATATAAGCCTCCAATAAACAAGTGCTATCCATGGTACTGAGCCTAAAATGGGCTGGCTGCTAAGATTTACATTCCTGCTTTTAAAATAAAGATAGCAAGAGAACAAAGAAAAATTGATAATAGGAGTAAATTAGAAAGTTGCTTAAAATGTCATGCTCTATCTGAATCATGAAAGAAAAAAAATGTGAGTTCAGTGTATGTTTAAATTTTTCATTGGTTTAGTATAGCTTTTATGGGACAGCATGTTGAAATATTGGACTGTCCAGTTTAAAGGGAGCGTTTAGTCAAAATTAAACTTTCATGATTCAGATAGGGCATGTCATTTTTAAACAACTTTCCAATTTACTTTTATCATCAAAATTGCTTTGTTCTCTTGGTATTCTTAGTTGAAATCTAAACCTAAGAAGGCTCAAATGTTCATTTCTAAGCCCTTAAAGGGACAGTGCACACCAATTGTCCTATAACTGCATGTAATAGATACGACTATAAAGAAGAATATGCACAGATACTGATCTGAAAATCTATTATAAAACCTTTTAAAAACTTACTTAGAAGCTCCCAGTTTAGCATTGTTGATGTGGTAGTCTGGGACACCCACTGAAAGGGGCTGGGTAAACAAAAAGAGCAGACACTCCCCACCTCCCCCTTCCTGCATATGAAAAGACAGAAAACATAAACCGGAGTCTGTCAATGCGTGTATACATCTGACAAAAGTAAGCAAAACTATACATTTTTATAAAAACACTACCAGATGGGCTATATAAAGGGATCATCTACAAAAATTTATGTAAAGAAAAATCTAGTGTACAATGTCCCTTTAAAGACTGCCTCTTATCTGAATGCATTTGACAGTTTTTCACAATTAGAGGACGTAAGTTCATGTGTGCCATATAGATAACATTGTGCTCACGCCCGTGAGTATTTATATAACTGTATCGGTTATGCAAAACTGGGGAATGAGCAATAAAGGGATTATCTATCTTTTTAAGCAATGTTAATCTGGAGTAGACTGTCCCTTTTAATACGGATAAACCTGAAAATATTACATACATAAATTATAAAAAAAATATATATAAATCAGGTTTTTATGAAGATGTGAATGTGAAAAAAAGAAACACTTTTATTGGAATTTAGCCTCTTGTCTAACAATATTGTTTTATTACAAAATGACTTTATACAAAATACATTAAAGGGACACTGAACCCATTTTTTTCTTTTCTTTCGTGATTCAGATACAGCATGCAATTTTAAGCAACTTTCTAATTTACTCCTATTATCAATGTTTCTTCGTTCTCTTGCAAATCTTTATTTGAAAAAGAAGGCATCTAAGCTTTTTTCTTTGTTCAGAACTATGGCCAGCAGTTTTTGATTGGTTGATCAATTTATCCACCAATCAGCAAGGACAACCTAGGTTGTTCACCTAAAATGGGCCGGAATCTAAACTTACATTCTTGCATTTCAAATAAAGATACCAAGAGAATAAAGAAAATTTGATAATAGGAGTACAATAGAATGTTGCTTAAAATTGCATGCTCTATCTGAATCACAAAAGAAAAAAATTGGGTTCAGTGTCCCTTTAAGGGCCAGTGGAGAGCAAAATCATGCTTTTGCGGTAGCATTTACCAGTCACTTGTAATGGCTTGTTATTAATTGTGCGCCCCTATACGGGCACGCGATAAATTAGCGTCCCACTTGTAATCAAGTCCTAAATCTATAAGATATGTATTCTTTCTGTCTAGCCATATGCTTTTTTATGCTGTGCAGACATACATGTTATTCTGAGCATTAGCTTTACCTATAGAGGGTTTTTCATTGGCCACCTATGTTAAAATTCCCCAATATACTGATAATGTTTTTTTTATGCATTCCGCTTTTCTAAAAGACCTATGATCCATCAATTCACAGTAGCTGTAAATGGAGGTCAGGTATCTCCCTGGCTTTGGGACTTGATAAAAATGATCTGTAAAAGGTAGATGACAGGATGTTATTTCATGTTCTGAAAAACAGCAAAGATCAGATGCCATC
Source organism: Bombina bombina (assembly GCF_027579735.1). Lineage (NCBI taxonomy): Eukaryota > Metazoa > Chordata > Amphibia > Anura > Bombinatoridae > Bombina > Bombina bombina. The sequence goes on from NC_069500.1 coordinate 1,277,364,004, forward strand.
TCCTATTTGTTTTCTCCTTCCTTAAGTGTTCCATACCAGCTTATTCAGTAATATATCAAAAGTACGCTTGATGATTTGTTTGAGAGGTAGCCAGGGTTTAATAGAAGAACAATTTATTTCAGACTGGTAATCTTGGTACAGGTTGACTTGGCACATTTTATAATGTGAGACCGTCAAGCATTTGCAAATAAAACATAAAATATTAAAAGTACTTCACTGATGCAGTTGTCCACTTCACTCAGCAAGTTTAAAGTCATTTATTTTTTTGCCTTTTTCTAAAGGAAGACATTTTACATTTAGTTTGTTGAAAAATTAATTTTCTTGTTTGAAATGTAACCACTTTGTGTTTGTAGGGGGTGATTCATCAGCCTGTGAATATCTGATCCTTGTCTATCAGTTGTGTACAAACATGCACTTGTTTTTAGTTTTAATATTAATTTATTCAGCTTTAACCTTTTACCGCCGTTATGCCGTTGTATTCCGTCTAAACGGCACTGGGCTTTAGCACCGTTAGGACGAAATACAACGTCATAGCCGTTGGATGTCCTGAAGCCAACTGCGCTTCTTGGATTTGATCACGGTCTGGAGGACATTCCTAGTGTCATAGGGATGCCCCCCAGACCCGATCCCATAATTGAAATCTCGCGACCGCGTGCATGATCACAGGATTTAAATTGGTCTACATCGGATTGTTGTTCCAATGTAGACATTATGACTCTGTCATGAAAGGGTTAATTAAACTATTGTTTTCATCCAAACATATTTGCATATTTTAAATAAATAAAATAAGTAAAAAATTAATACAAATTATGGTCAATCTCTCAAAATATTTCAGTAGTTTCTCACTGTATTTTGTTTAATAAAATTTTGTAAAGGATCCAGTGACGTGTGCTTTTTTATATAAATTCATCATTCAGACATTTTACCTGTTTCTCTCTGAAATTACTGACTTTGGTAATAATTCAATTAAAGCACTCAAGATGTGCCTGTGTTTTGTAACTCTCGTACATTTGCTATTTACAGGCTGTGTATAAAAAGTCAGAGATGATTCATGTCTCCTTCCTGCTGTATTTTTTCAACATATTTATTTCTGCAGAGCTACCAATTGTTCTCAAATCTGCAGGATTGTCCAGAATTGGAAGCTCTAATCCACTATATTTCCTTTTTCTAACCCCCTCCTATTTATGTAATTGCCCAACACATGCCCAGAAAGGCCAAACCTCACCTAGGGACATTCAGACAGTGTTAGCTCAAAGGGGGGGTTCTAATTCCTCATTTATTACTATATCACCAGTTTGACAGTATTGCTTAATTTGCAAGGTAGTGTCCTGTGCTTTACACAGAGTGAAAAAGAAAGGTACAGAAGGTAAGTAGTTTCAAAATAGATTTGTGCTCAGTTTTTTATGCCAACTTTTATTGAGTTAGAAAAGTTGGGTATTATGCTTCTGGGACTCTATTATAATTTTTAATGTCTTTACCATTTTTTTCCAACTTGTTGCTAAGCAAATGGTAGCTCCTTAGCAACAGCTCCTTAGCAACAAGGGTGGGGTTCAGATCAGTCACAGGTTGATGGTAGATCTCCCTTAAATGAAAACTTTCACAGATTCAGGAGACTATAATATACAGATTTCACAGAAGGTATGATTGCCATCTGTTATCTTGTTACATTTTTTTTCTAATTTATAATTGCTATTAGCAACACATAGGGGCTGCTCTAATTCATTCAATCTACTGGTGCTTGCCATGATATAGTTGGGCAACTATAGATACTTATATTTGCTATTTTATTTGCTGGTTTATTTTAGTACACTTTGTTATCCAAATAAATGAACTGTATATGAATCTTGAATACTAGTTTCACAATCTATCTTTTACATTCCATTTTTTTTTTTAAAATACAATTTTATAAATATTTTAATATATGATAAGCTTAAAGGGACAGTATACACCAATTGTCATATATCTGCATGTAATAAGAAGAATATGCACAGATACTGATCTAAAAATCCAGTATAAAACCTTTTAAAAACTTACTTAGAAGCTCCCAGTTTAGCATTGTTGATGAGGTAGTCTGGGACACCCACTGAAAGGGGCTGGGAAACAAAAAGAGCAGCCACTCCCCAACTCCCCCCTTCCCTGCATATGAAAAGACAGATAGCATAAACAGGAGCCAGCTGGGGTCTGTTAATGCAAGTATACATCTGGCACTGTGGGGCTTGGTTAGGATTCTTAAATCAGCACAATGTTCTTAAAAAATAAGCAAACATATACATTTTTATAAAAACACTCCCAGATGGGCTATTATAAATTAATCATCTACAAACTATTTATGCAAAGAAAAATCTAGGGTCCGATCCGATATGCAGCGTCGCCCGCAAAAGCCGGCGATGCCAGATTTTGCGCGATTTTGGTATTACATATACGACGTAGCATACAAGTTACGCGCGTATATTTCACCCTTCGGCCGTATTTTTTTTACCCATAGACTAACATAGAACTACGCGCAATTTGGTATCCAATATACAGCGTAAGGACTTACGCGCGCAGATTTCAGAAAATCTACTCCATTCTCATCTCGCCACAAATTACAGGCGCAGGAACCCTTGCACTGACTAAAAAACCAACGTAACTCCCTGGAAGCCTTAACAAACACATAAATTTAAGCAGCATCTCAAGGTTAAAGGGACAGTATACTATGATATTGCTTATTTAAGGTTTATTTGTGTATTTGAAATAGTTTGAAGCCACAACATAATCAAATGGATTGAGCTTGTAGGTACTTTATCACATTGTGGACATATACTTGCTTATTTACTGTAAATTGGATTACCTTCATCTCTTTAGAACCCACTGGAGTGTAATTTATTCTAATGCTAACACAGCTTGGCGCTGATGCCAAAATATATAAAGGGACAGTCAAGTCCAAAGAAAACCTTCTTCTTTTAAATAGGGCATGTTATTTCAAACTACTTTCAGATTTAATTAGAACACTTTCTTTGTTCTCTTGGTATTCTTAGTTGAAAGCAAAACCTAGGATGGCTCATATGATCATTTCTAACACCTTCTTGAAGGCTGCCTCTTTGCAATTGTGTCAAACCAATCACAGACACCACAACCTCTCACCTGCAGACTTAAAACACGTGATAATGCACACCCTATCAATAACATCACTACTATATACACCAATGTGTCAATTTATATTGTATGTGAGATACATTGATTTACATCTTAGAAGTGAATATTACTATATGTACCCTTCAGAAACAACTATTGTGGATGGGAGTTATAGTACAAGAATATGTCAGAAACAGGATAATATTACCTTTTTTGGGCCATTTCCACACAGGCCTTATTATATGTTTTAACAATATTAGTGTACTAAAACACACCTCACATGGATGTGGATGACAATTATATGGTAAATAACAGAGGACAAGATTTATGCTGAAATATAATAATATTTATTTATTTTTTGGCTTCTTGGATGAGGGAGCTGAGGTGGCTGTAGTGGATTGCCTTGTTCTCCTGGTTTGAGAAGGTTCTTCTGTTTCTGCTGGTGTGCTGGCCACAGATGATAGGCTGGAGGCAGTGTCCTGCTGGTGTGTAAAGTGCTCAACCAACACACCCAAGAGTTGATTTTGTTCTCTCCATCTGTTGTCCATTTGCATCTGCATATCAAACAGAATTCGCATCATCAGGGATTGGTTATGAACACTTGCACTTAATGATGCTGCTATGTCCCTCTGTAGCTTTATGCTACTTTGTTGTCTCCTCTGTTGGCTCCTGAAGAACCTCTCTTGGCCTCTTTGTATATTCTCTGTGCTTGTTATGAGCCTCCTCTGGAGTGCAATGTATTCCTCACCCAGGGGTGAATACAATGCATCCACAGGCTCTTGAGCAGCAGGGCTTCTAGGTGCTTGTGGTACAGGTTCAGCTGCATCTGCTGCTGCTTGAGGTGCAGGTTCAGCTGCATCTGCTGCTGCTTGAGGTGCAGGTTCAGCTACATCTGGTGGTGCTTGAGGTGCAGGTTCAGCTGCATCTGCTGCTTGAGTATTTTCAGCTATATGTTCTTCTGCAGATGGTGGAGCTCTTCCAAGTGAAGAGGATGGTGGTGCTCTCCCAGTGAAGAGTATGGTGGAGCTCTTAGGGTGGATTGATAGTCCCACTGATGACCAGTGTGTGACCACTCAGCCTGTCCAGTTGACACTTCTTGTGACATAGCCTGTGTGAAAAAGCCATGACTGCCCTGAGATTGTGTTGGGGTGGGGGTAAATAAATGGACCCTTTGTGGCTGTCTTGGCTCTCCCTCAAATCCAAAAGAAGAATATTCCTCTGGCCAGGAATCTTGCCAGGGGTCATATGTCAATGGTGGTGGAATCCAACCCTGCTCATGCCTAGGAGCATACTGTTCACGTGGTTGCCTGAAGACTGGTGGTGGTGGCTGCATGCCTATGACTGGTGGTGGTGGTGGTGGTGGTGGAGGTGGCGGCATGCCTGTTTGCATCCTCGTGACAGGAGGTTCTGTGGAGGAGTCAAATGATGAGAGGGATTAGTACAATCATATATATGTCCATGTGGGCATACAATGTACATTGATACATGCTAGGGCCTATACTCATTCTCATGTCAAACTCTATAACATGCATGTGCACATTGTGATTTGTGATATGAGGGATTTTAATATGCGCAGTATACAGGTATGTGTTTCATACAATAGTTATGTGTACATGTCAATGATGGAGAAAATGTGTTCTTTAAGTGACACTATGGTCACACAATTTACTTTAGCCTGATGTAGGCACTGAACCTGTTTTCCTGAGCTAAAAGTATTGTGATGGCTATAGTGTCCATTTACTGAAAACTCTACATGTGACTTGTGGCCTGTGTTACTCTGAGACATGTCAGTATTGCACTATTCCACCTCATATAATGAATTGCATTGTGTTAAGTAGCATTAATGTCAAATATAATTGTAGATGTTTTTGTTAGTAGGCCAAATACCATGCTCCTCATTGTGTACGTGAATGTGTGACATTAAAGGATGTTATATCTCAAATACATATAATACTGGTGTGTGGGATGTTACTCACCAGCATGATGTGCTGTGGTTGCAGCCCCTGAGTCACGAGCCCCTGGAAGTCCACGGACTGCTGTGATACTCAGGAACCTGCGTATCATCTCCTACCAGGTGTTGTATTCTGTGTCCAGGGGTGGACCACCGTCTGTTCCCCTCTGGTGCATGGCTTCCTGCCCCATCTTTTCTTTCATCCGCCTCTTGCAGTCGTTCCACCGCTTTTTAAGGCCATCAACAGTCCTCCTCTGCGGGGCCACACTGTTGACGGCATCCTCTACCGCCAACCATGCCGTTTTACGCCTTTTGGCAATGCCTTTGCCCTTCTCCTGGCCAAAGAGGGCACTGTGATTGTCCATGATGGCCTGGACTAGGGCAACATTCTCATCGAATGAGAAGTTTGGACATCTCATCCTCTGTGGACACCTAGCTTGCTCCCTGTGATGTCCCTGATGTGGGTTCCTCCCTATCCTCTCCCTCTTCCCCCCTTCTGTCCCCATGTGCACCCTCTGTCCCTCTTCTAGATGTGCCTGGTCTCTGGGGCTCTCGGGCATCTCCCCTCCCATTATCCCTTCCAGCTCTCCCTCTCCCCACTCCACTTACTCCCTGACGGGGATTCGGGGACCCCACTACTCCTCCTGTCCTCTACAATACTCCTCTCCCTGTCACTCCTCTCCCCTGCTCCCCTCCGCCCTACCTCTCCCTGCCATCCTCACACTACACACACTCACACACTCACTCCCATTTCAATCACACACAATCACAACCAAACACTCAGCCTATCACACTGTAAAATTGAAATAAAATGTGTGAGGTGTTAGAAAAAAAAAGTGTTGTGTATTTTGTATATGTATGTATGCAATATGTGTGCAATATGTAAAAATATGTATAAGTGTACAAGCTTAATCAACCAACAATGCGACCTAACTAACTCCTCTGTTTGCGCCTCTCTCTCTACTCTGACTAATCCTCCCCTCCACTGTAGTGTGCTGTAGCTCAACAAACCATCCAAACACACTGAAAAAATGGTGGCTGCGCATGGGTTTATATATGACTTTTGAATAGCGTAATTACGTGGCACATTTTTAGATGGAGTTGTGGTTGATTTTTACGAGTGTTAGCCTAATTTGCATAAAACTACTCTTTACTGAGACTTTACGTGGACAAAATACAGGCGTAAGTTACTTGTGTATTTGCGCACTTTTCGGAAGATCACCAGTTTGTCCTACTTACGCCAGTTTAGCATCTAACGGCGCAGTATATGTAATCCCCCGATGTGCGATGTGAAATTACGGGCGGCGCGGGTTCCCTCGCTTGCACCGAAAACTATGCCGTATATCGGATCGTGCCCCTAATGTACAAAGTCCTTTTAACTTTAAGATCAATTTTAGTTTTTTAGCTGTATAAGCGCTCCCTTTGCAATTTGTTTGTTCTATCTATTTCTACTTGGGATATTTTATAGGCAAATGTCCATTTGACAGGGAGCTAACCTACATAGAGATGTTTTTTCTTTGTTATTTATCACCTTTACACTTAAAGGGACACTGAGCCCAATTTTTTTATTTAATGATTCAGCTAGAGCATGCAATTTTAAGCAACTTTCTAATTTACTCCTATTATCAATTTTTCTTCATTCTCTTGCTATCTTTATTTGAACAGCAAGAATGTAAATTTAGAAGCTGGCCCATTTTTTATTCACAACTTAGGTTGTTCTTGCTGATTGGTTGCTAAATGTCTGCCAACATTAAACAAGTGCTGTTCATGTCTGAACCAAAAATTGTCTGGCTCCTTAGCTTAGATGCCTTATTTTTCAAATAAAAATAGCAAGAGAACGAAGAAAATTTGATAATAGGAGTAAATTAGAAAGTTGCTTAAAATGTCATGCTCTATCTGAATCATAGAACAAAATTGGGTTTAGTGTCCCTTTAAATTAGAATGTTTCAAAATGTAATGCAAATTATTTTTTATTTTAATAAATGAATGTTTCTTTGCTGAATACACCAACTTTTTTGTTGTTGGAATAGCCTGTATCAGCCAATGGGTAGTAAATTCCCATGAGTTTTATACAGCAATGCATTTCCTGAGAGCTTTACTTTACAGTTTTTACTACACATTTTTCTCATGCAAAATATGTTAACATGTTTAAGCTGCAGCTTTTTCATATACATAAAAATGTCTTTGTGACAATTGTCACTGTCAGGTAACAGGACTGGAATTATGGTAGAGATTGAGATTACAGTTTGAGGATCAGGTTTAGTAGCAGATGTTTGTAATGCAAGTGTGTCTGACATCCTAGGAATTAGCACAATATTACATAATCAAACTAATTGTTTTTTGGCAACATTGTTAGCCAAAATGATCCATTAATGCAGCTTTGTAGAACTTGCAGTGCCTACATCTACAAGTTAAAGGTACATTACACCCAAACATGTTAAACAACTTTCCAATTTACAAATATACCTCTTATCATTGGCGTAACAATATGGTTAGCTAGTTCTTAGTTGTGCTTTGCTGCTCCTTTAATAAAGGATACTAAGAGAATGAAGCAAAACCGATAACAGAAGTAAATTGGAAAATCTATCTGAATCATGAATGAATAATGTTGGGTTTCATGTCCCTATAAACACCATGAGATTTTTATATAACATGTTTAGGTATGCATAGTGAAATAACTTTGCATTATATTTTTATTATTTATTTTGCCGTATTTTTATGTATTTTAGATAAGAAAACGTAGCATTTGCTAAATCCAAGAACATAAACTGTCCCTAATTGGCTTTAACTGATTACAACTGCAAAACCATTCACTATTGCACTTTATACTAACATTATATACAGGGCTAGCCTTCTTGTCTGAGGACTAAAGCCCTGATTGGCTCCTCCAAATAAGGCACAAGGTGGGTTGAGTTCATCTTTAGATAACTAATTGCAGTAAAAAGGATGTTCATTTGCTATTAAAATGTTATAGCTTTGCTGATATGTTATTCTTAACCGCCCCTTTAAAAGAGACATAAAACCCATATTTTTTATTTTCCATGATTCAGAGCATATAGTTTTAAGCAACTTTACAGTTTACTTCTTTTATCAAATGTTCATCATTCTCTTGGCATCCTTTGTTGAAGTAGCAGCACTACTGTCAGCTATCTGAAAATATCGGATGAGCCAATGACAACTGTCCAAAATGTCCACTAGGAGCCTGAGATGGTAACCATCTAGATTAGTCATGTACAATACAACAATGGTATATTGTGGAGGGTTGTTTAAAGTTTGGTGTGACTTTAAAATTTGGTAACCCTTATTAGAGTACATATAGGCAAAAAAAAATGCACATTCAAATAGTAACCTAAAATAGATGCATTAGAAAAATTCTGGCACTCCATTTAAGAAATATACGCCTAGATTTAGAGTTTTGTCGGTAAAGACCCGCGGTGCTAACGCTCCTTTTTTTTCCAGCGCACCCTTAAGCCAACGCTGGTATTACAAGTTGTCTGAATGACTGCGTTAGCCTCAGAAAAGGGAGCGTTGAGCATAATTTAGCTCCACTTCAACCCTCAATACCAGCATTGCTTACGGTAGCGGTAAGCTGGAAAAACTTGCTCATGCACGATATCCCCATAGGAAACAATGGGGCTGAGCTGGCTGAAAAAAAATCTAACACCTGCAAAAAAGCAGCGTTCAGCTCCTAACGCAGCCTTATTGTTTCCTATGGGGAAACACTTTTAATGTCTACACCTAACACCCTAACATGAACCCCGAGTCTAAACACCCCCAACCTTACACTTATTAACCCCTAATCTGCTGTCCCCGACATCCTCGCCACCTGCATTATATTATTAACCCCTAATCTACCGCTCCGGACACCGCCGCAACCTACATTATAGCTATGAACCCCTAATCTGCTGCCCCTAACATCGCCGACACCTATATTATATTTATTACCCACTAATATGCCCCCCCCCAATGTCGCCGCCACCTACATACACTTATTAACCCCTAATCTCCCGACCGGACATCGCCGCCACTATAATAAATGTATTAACCCCTAAACCGCCGCACTCTCGCCTCGCAAACACTATAATAAATTTTATTAACCCCTAATTTGCCCTCCCTAACATCGCCGCCACCTACCTACAATTATTATCCAATCAGCCAATCGGATTGACCTCGCATTCCATTGGCTGAGCGGAACAGCCAATAGAATGTGAGGTCAATCCGATTATCTGATTGGATCAGCCAGTTGGATTGAACTTCAATCTGATTGGATGATTGCATCAGCCAATCAGATTTTTCCTACCTTAATTCCAATTGGCTGATAGAATCCTATCAGCCAATCGGAATTCGAGGGATGCCATCTTGGATGACGTCATTTAAAGGAACCTTCATTTGGCCTTAGGACATCGTACGAAGAGGATGGCTCTGCGTCGGATGGATTCAAGATGGCTCCATAAGGGCTGGTAAAAGAGCTGATTACTTTGTAATTTAGGATAGGGTAGGGCATTTTATTATTTTGGGGGGCTTTTTTTATTTTATTAGGGAGCTTACATTAGGTGTAATTAGTTTAAACTTCTTGTATTTTTTTAAAATTTTTTGTAATTTAGTGTTTGTTTGTTTTTGTACTATAGTTTAGTTTATTTAATTGTATTTTAGTTTAGATAATTGTAGTTAATTTATTTAATTCATTTTTTGATAGTGTAGTGTTAGGTGTATTTGTAACTTAGGTTAGGATTTATTTTACAGGTAATTTTGTAATTATTTTAACTAGGTAGCTATTAAATAGTTATTAACTAATTAATACCTACTGTACCTAGTTAAAATAAATACAAAGTTGCCTGTAAAATAAATATAAATCCTAAAATAGCTACAATGTAACTATTAGTTATATTGTAGCTATTTTTGGGTTTATTTTATAGGTAAGTATTTAGTTTTAAATAGGATTAATTTATTTAATGATAGTAAATCTAGTTTGTTTAATTTAAATTATATTTAAGTTAGGGGGTGTTAGGGTTAGGGTTAGACTTAGGTTTAGAGGTTAATAACTTTATTATAGTAGCGGCGACGTTGCCTGTAAAATAAATATAAATCCTAAAATAGCTACAATGTAACTATTAGTTATATTGTAGCTATTTTTGGGTTTATTTTATAGGTAAGTATTTAGTTTTAAATAGGATTAATTTATTTAATGATAGTAAATCTAGTTTGTTTAATTTAAATTATATTTAAGTTAGGGGTGTTAGGGTTAGGGTTAGACTTAGGTTTAGAGGTTAATAACTTTATTATAGTAGCGGCAACGTTGGGGGCGGGAGATTAGGGGTTAATCATTGTAGGTAGGTGGTGGCAATGTTAGGGAGGGCAGATTAGGGGTTAATAAAATGTATTATAGTGTTTGCGAGGCGGGAGTGCGTCGGTTTAGGGGTTAATACATTTATTATAGTGGCGGCAATGTCCGGTCGGCAGATTAGGGGTTAATAGGAATAATGTAGGTGGCGGCGATGTCGGAAGATTAGGGGTTAAAAAATTTAATTATAGGGTTTGCAATGTGGGGGGCCTCAGTTTAGGGGTTCATAGGTAGTTTATGGGTGTTAGTGTACTTTATAGCACAGTAGTTAAGAGCTTTATGTTCCTGCGTTAGCCCATAAAGCTCTTAACTACTGACTTTTTTTGGCGGTAGGAGTCTTGTCGGTAGAGGCTCTACCGCTCCCTTCTTCCAAGTCTCGTAATACCAACTTTAGGCAAATCCCATAGAAAAGATAGGATACGCAATTGACGTAAGGGGATCTGCGGTAGCCTCGAGTCGTGGAAAGAAAGTGAGCGGTAGACCCTTTCCTACCTGACTCTAAATACCAACGGGCATTAAAAAGCAGCGTTAGGACCCCTTAACGCTGCTTTTTAACCCTAACGCAGAACTCTAAATCTAGGCGATAGTCTGTTGCTGCTAATCCTAAACTACAAAGCCCTCCACAACAGCGCACCCCATTATGAGCTAGATTACAAGTGAAGTGGTAATTACCGCTCCCACTCGCACCCTAACTCTGCTGGACCTCTGCTGTCTGCGTGCGTCGAGTAGCACACGTCAGCTCTTTTTCTCAAAAATAAATCTACAAAGCTCTACAATTAACCCCCCCCAAAAAAAGCTATCTAAAACAAAACTACTGAAAATGGCATTTGGATGGGCATTTAGCTCTTTTGCTGCCCATTTAAAATAAAAATAAAAATGAATCTAAAATCTAGAGAAGGTACTCAACAAATATAAATCTGGCGGCGGCGCTCTATCTTCATCATGGTGGTGCTACATCTTCATCCGGGCGGCGATCTTATCTTATTTTCTATCCCGATTTCCTATTCATGCGGTCACCAGATGCACACTGAATTTTGAATGTGAGGTACCACTTTTATATAGGGGAAACCTTGCATTCCTATTGGCTGAATTTCAATTTCAACTTCAAATCAGCCAATCGAAAAAGCTATTGCTGATTTGAATTTAAAATTGAAAATCAGCCAATAGGAATGTGACTATCACTTAGAATATAATATCTCTAGGGAGCAGGGTCCTATAATCCTTCTCTGTCTTGTCTTCATAGTGATGTAGAACCTGTTGGTACATTGCAAATATAGATAATACGTAATTATAATTTGCTAAAAAAGATGTGACTGTGTGTAAAACCTCACGAGTGACGTTTATCTGCTTATTCATGTATCCAGATAAATGCAGCCAACATATCTAATGGCAGAACCTCCCTGGCCCACCTAGTCACACGTGAAGACAATCTCAATGTACATCAGAAGTGACTGAATTTATTGTGTCAACAGTCAACTAATGACTCACTATAATTTCACTATTATTTTGATACATATTTGTTAGTGTTTCCACAGGGGTCCCTTCCCTGGTATATAATGACCATGAATTTTATCTATATTTTGTATTCATAATAATTTAAATTATTAGTTTAGTTCTCATAAGGTTGATGTGTGACAAGTATTATAAGGTTTGGATCTACACTGTTTTTTTAAATTTTGTTTAAGGAAAGTTCAATGTAAGGTCAACTTCTTTGTCTCTTCTTTTTTTAATTAAAAAAAAATCTTTGTAAATTTAGGTTGAAATTAATATAGCAGTAATACTTGAAACTAATTTAGCAGTATCGTTTGTCTACCTCCTGTCACTGCTCATTGGTTAATTAGCACATTCAATTAATTCTCATTGACTTATAGGTGCTTCCTGCTGATGCTTATTGACTATTAGTAGGAAATATCTATGAGCCAATGAGCATAACTGATGCTAGTACAAACAAATATAGCATAATATGATACCGATATGCTAAATACGATGACTAGAAAATATCACATGAACATCTCTATGTAAAAAAAAACAAAAAAACTCAAAACTTATTCTGCTTACCAGAGTAAGTGCTGAAGAAGGAAATAAACTGATTGTGCCTGCACATCCCAGATGCACACATCCTCATAACTCTGAGGCAACTATATTCATTGGATCCTTAAAGTCACTTTACAATGGTATTGTCAGGGTATCATGAACCAGACAGAGACGTGAAATGCTAAATTAATCACACCTTTATTAAAAAATAACAAACATATTATAAGAAGTCAAAAAGCCAAATGACAAGCCAGGAGTCAAAGCCAGAGCGAGTAGTCAGAGAAGCCGGGTCAGGAACCAAAGCAAGTAGTCAGACAAGACAGGATCAGGAACACGAAGATCAGCAAATTCAGGAACAAGCCAGGAATCAGGAACCAGAAAGGACGTCAAACAAGCCATGTTATACACAGAGTCAGGAACACAGAAACCACAGAGAAGTCAGAGACAATGCAAGGGCAAAGGCAGACTGAACTGAGACATTTAAATAGTAAGTGATGACATCATCATTCTGGGACTGCAACCTGTCTCTCACTGATAATGTTCTCCAGTTTGGCAATACGAGGGAGACACAGGTGAGTCTTAAATAGCAGACATGGCAGAAAAATGCAAACAACAAGCAAACCCATGGTGAAACCCTGACAGGTACAATATGTGGCTACTGGGGAAATAAAATATCTTCCATTTTTGTTCATGTGGTATTTTCTAGAGAAAGCATTGAAGGAAGGGTTTTGTGACTGGCACGGAGGTCAAGTGCATGGGTGGTTTTGGGGGCCAATGGGTTGGGCTGCATGAGTAATAGATAAAGGAAGATCTTGAAGGCGAGCTTCAGTCCAGGACCATGACATGTGAGAATAAGCTCCTGCCCATACTCCCCTTTACTGGGACTTGGTTTGTTTGTTGTAGCTTAAAGGGACATAATACTCATATGCTAAATCACTTGAAACTGATGCAGTATAACTGTAAAAAGCTGACAGGAAAATATCACATGAGCATCTCTATGTAAAAAAGGAAGATATTTTACCTCACAATCTCCTCAGCTCAGCAGAGTAAGTTCTGTGTAAAAAGTTATACTTCACCTGCTCCCAGCTGCAGGTAAAAATACAAAAAAAATGAAGAAATGAACAGCAGCCAATCAGCATCAGCAGTGCTGAGGTCATGAACTCTTACTGTGATCTCATGAGATTTTACTTAACTCTCATGAAATTTCATAGTAAGCTTCCTTTACCTGATTGGTGAAATAATATGAGAGATCACGAGGCTCATCCCCTAAGCTGTCCCAGGACAGACATACTAAAATGCTGCTTAGAAATCCTTTACAATGGGAGGTGGCTACTGAGGAACTTTTGAGGTAAAATATCTTTCTTTTTTACATAGAGATGTTCAGGAGATATTTTCTAGTCAGCTTTTTACAGCTATGCTGCATCACTTTCAAGTGTTTAAACATTTGGGTATTATGGCCCTTTAAGGATGCTTCCCTATTTGGTGGCTTTAGTCAGAGTGGGGATTGTTAGTACCTCCTGGATGACTATAAGGGAAACATTTTGTGCAAGGTGGCACATGTCCTTCTGTGTTTTAAGGAAGGGTATGTTCTGTGGCTGGGCAAGCACGCTGAGTTTGTACATAAATGTTTAACTGTTTATTTGGTAATGTTATGGCTATGCTATTTATTGTATTTTCAATAAAAGAAAGTTGTTGCCTTTTTTAACTAATTTTCTTGGTGTAAATGTAACAGTGCCTTCGGGGGGAGGATGATATCAGCATGTTTAAATGCTGCTCCTTTATATGTATATCATAAACATGTTGTGTCTCTTTAAGAAGTGCTTGAGTTGCAAAGGAAATTATTGCAAATTGTCTATTTTTTACATTTTCTTTCTGTTTTGTTCCTTTAAATTATATTATAATATACCTCTACTAAACACTTACGGCTAGATTTAGAGTTCTGCGGCCAAAGGGCTGCGTTAGCTACGCGTGTATTTTTTCCCCCGCACCTTTTAAATACCGCTGGTATTTAGAGTTCACAGAAGGGCTGCGTTAGGCTCCAAAAAGGGAGCGTAGAGCATATTTACCGCCACTGCAACTCTCAATACCAGCGGTGCTTACGGACACGGCCAGCTTCAAAAACGTGCTCGTGCACGATTCCCCCATAGAAAACAATGGGGCATTTTGAGCTGAAAAAAAATCTAACACCTGCAAAAAAGCAGCGTTCAGCTCCTAACGCAGCCCCATTGTTTCCTATGGGGAAACACTTCCTATGTCTGCACCTAACACCCTAACATGAACCCCGAGTCTAAACACCCCTAACCTTACACTTATTAAACCCTAATCTGCCGCCCCCGCTATCGCTGACACCTGCATATTTTTTTTAACCCCTAATCTGCCGCTCCGTACACCACCGCAACCTACGTTATCCCTATGTACCCCTAATCTGCTGCCCCTAACACCGCCGACCGCTATATTGTATTTATTAACCCCTAATCTGCCGCCCCCAACGTCGCCTCCACCTACCTACAATTATTAACCCCTAATCTGCCGACTGGACCTCACCGCCACTATAATAATTGTATTAACCCCTAATCCGCCTCACTCCCGCCTCAATAACCCTATAATAAATAGTATTAACCCCTAATCTGCCCTCCCTAACATCGCCGACACCTAACTTCAAGTATTAACCCCTAATATGCCGACCGGACCTTACCGCTACTCTAATAAATTTATTAACCCCTAAAGCTAAGTCTAACCTTAACACTAACACCCCCCTAAGTTAAATATAATTTAAATCTAACGAAATAAATTATCTCTTATTAAATAAATTATTCCTATTTAAAGCTAAATACTTACCTGTAAAATAAACCCTAATATAGCTACAATATAAATTATAATTATATTGTAGCTATTTTAGGATTAATATTTATTTTACAGGCAACTTTGTATTTACTTTAACCAGGTACAATAGCTATTAAATAGTTAATAACTATTTAATAGCTACCTAGTTAAAATAATTACAAAATTACCTGTAAAATAAATCCTAACCTAAGTTACAATTAAACCTAACACTACACTATCAATAAATTAATTAAATAAAATACCTACAATTATCTACAATTAAACCTAACACTACACTATCAATAAATTAATTACATACAAATACCTACAAATAAATACAATTAAATAAACTAACTAAAGTAAAAAAATAAAAAAGAACTAAGTTACAAAAAATAAAAAAATACATTAAAAAAATATTACAACAATTTTAAACTAATTACACCTACTCTAAGCCCCCTAATAAAATAACAAAGCCCCCCAAAATAAAAAAATGCCCTGTCCTATTCTAAAATTAAAATAGAAAAGCTCTTTTACTTTACCAGCCCTTAAAAGGGCCTTTTGCGGGGCATGCCCCAAAGAATTCAGCTCTTTTGCCTGGAAAAAAAAAACATACAAAACTCCCCCCACCAACATTACAACCCACCACCCACATACCCCTAATTTAACCCAAACCCCCCTTAAATAAACCTAACACTAAGGCCCTGAAGATCTTCCTACTTTGTCTTCACCATGCCGGGTTCACCGATCCGTCCACCGAAGTCTTGATCCAAGCCTCCGAAGTCTTGATCCAAGCCCAAGCGGGGGCTGAAGAGTGACGTCCATCCTCCGGCTGAAGTCTTGATCCAAACGGCGGCTGAAGAATTCCATCATCGGACAGAAGTCTTCATCCTATCCGGGCAGAAGAGGAGATCCGGACCGGCAAACATCTTCATCCAAGCCACATCTTCTATGTTCTTCCATCCGATGACGAGCGGCTCCATCTTCAAGACCTCCAGAGCGGATCCATCCTCTTCTTCCAACGTCCTAAAACAGAATGAAGGTTCCTTTAAGGGATGTCATCCAAGATGGCGTCCCTCAAATTCCGATTGGCTGATAGGATTCTATCAGCCAATCGGAAATTAAGGTAGGAACATTCTGATTGGCTGATGGAATCAGCCAATCAGATTCAAGTTCAATCCGATTGGCTGATCCAATCAGCCAATCAGATTGAGCTTGCATTCTATTGGCTGATTGGAACAGCCAATAGAATGCAAACTCAATCTGATTGGATCAACCAATCGGATTGAACTTGAATCTGATTGGCTGATTCCATCAGCCAATCAGAATTTTCCTACCTTAATTTCGATTGGCTGATAGAATCCTATCAGCCAATCGAAATTCGAGGGACGCCATCTTGGATGACGTCCCTTAAAGGAACCTTCATTCTGTTTTAGGACGTCGGAAGAAGAGGATGGATCCGCGCTAGAGGTCTTGAAGATGGAGCCGCTCGTCATCGGATGGAAGAACATAGAAGATGCGGCTTGGATGAAGATGTTTGCCGGTCCGGATCTCCTCTTCTGCCCGTATAGGATGAAGACTTCTGCCCGATGATGGAATTCTTCAGCCGCCGCTTGGATCAAGACTTCAGCCGGAGGATGGACGTCACTCTTCAGCCCCCGCTTGGGCTTGGATCAAGACTTCGGAGGCTTGGATCAAGACTTCGGTGGACGGATCGGTGAACCCGGCGTGGTGAAGACAAGGTAGGAAGATCTTCAGGGGCTTAGTGTTAGGTTTATTTAAGGGGGCTATGTGGGTGGTGGGTTGTAATGTTGGTGGGGGGTTATTGTATGTTTTTTTTTCCAGGCAAAAGAGCTGAATTCTTTGGGGCATGCCCCGCAAAAGGCCCTTTTAAGGGCTGGTAAAGTAAAAGAGCTTTTCTATTTTAATTTTAGAATAGGGTAGGGCATTTTTTTATTTTGGGGGGCTTTGTTATTTTATTAGGGGGCTTAGAGTAGGTGTAATTAGTTTAAAATTGTTGTAATATTTTTCTAATGTTTGTAAATATTTTTTTATTTTTTTGTAACTTAGTTCTTTTTTATTTTTTGTACTTTAGTTAGTTTATTTAATTGTATTTATTTGTAGGTATTTGTATGTAATTAATTTATTGATAGTGTAGTGTTAGGTTTAATTGTAGATAATTGTAGGTATTTTATTTAATTAATTAATTGATAGTGTAGTGTTAGGTTTAATTGTAACTTAGGTTAGGATTTATTTTACAGGTAATTTTGTAATTATTTTAACTAGGTAGCTATCAAATAGTTAATAACTATTTAATAGCTATTGTACCTGGTTAAAATAAATACAAAGTTGCCTGTAAAATAAATATTAATCCTAAAATAGCTACAATATAATTATAATTTATATTGTAGCTATATTAGGGTTTATTTTACAGGTAAGTATTTAGCTTTAAATATGATTATTTATTTAATAAGAGTTAATTTATTTAGTTAGATTTAAATTATATTTAATTTAGGGGGGTGTTAGTGTTAAGGTTAGACTTAGCTTTAGGGGTTAATAAATTTATTAGAGTAGCGGTAAGGTCCGGTCGGCATATTAGGGGTTAATACTTGAAGTTAGGTGTCGGCGATGTTAGGGAGGGCAGATTAGGGGTTAATACTATTTATTATAGGGTTATTGAGGGGGGAGTGAGGCGGATTAGGGGTTAATACATTTATTATAGTGGCGGTGAGGTCCAGTCGGCAGATTAGGGGTTAATAATTGTAGGTAGGTGGAGGCAATGTTGGGGGCGGCAGATTAGGGGTTAATAAATATAATATAGGGGTCGGCGGTGTTAGGGGCAGCAGATTAGGGGTTCATAGGGATAACGTAGGTGGCGGCAGTGTGCGGTCGGCAGATTAGGGGTTAAAATTTTTTAATAGAGTGGCGGCGATGTGGGGGGACCTCGGTTTAGGGGTACATAGGTAGTTTATGGGTGTTAGTGTACTTTAGAGCACAGTAGTTAAGAGCTTTATGAACCGGCATTAGCCCAGAAAGCTCTTAACTCCTGACTTTTTTCTGCGGCTGGAGTCTTGTCGTTAGATTTCTAACGCTCACTTCAGCCAAGACTCTAAATACCAGCGTTAGAAAGATCCTATTGAAAAGATAGGATACGCAAATGGCGTAGGGGGATCTGTGGTATGGAAAAGTCGCGGCTGGAAAGTGAGCGTTAGACCTTTACCTACAAACCTCTAAATACCAGCGGTAGCCCAAAACCAGCGTTAGGAGCCTCTAACGCTGGTTTTGACGGCTAACACCAAACTCTAAATCTAGGCGTTATGATGTTAACGTTCTGTGTGTCCTAGAAATATTTTTTTATACTTTGTGCTTTAAAATGTGTGTTTTGTCTAAATACAGATTTCCACATGGACTATTTTAGAGAAACCACAGTAATTGTGGCACTTATTCCAAAACAGTTGTTGCTAATATATTGTATTTTATGTGCTTTTAGCCTTTGAAAAGTTGTGTTCCCAGAAAAGTGGCATAACTGCATCTAAGCAAAAAACATATGTTCTTTATACAACAGATAAATGCCCACCATCAACTGTTGTGTTAAAAATAGTAAAAGTATTGTTGACCAATATTTCTTGATAATTTGGTAATCTTTTTAATAATAATAATAATAATAATAATTTTGTTTGCTATTATCATAATTGGTTTCAAATCCACTTTTACTTTTCTTTGATTTATTTATATTTTGTTTTGTTTGTTTTTAAGTTGTGATAATTGCACTTAGTGGCTGACCAATAAGAAACCATTCTATTTTTTTCTCTGGTTTGGATTTATTAAACCTCACTGTCTTTTACAGCTTCCAATGGTAGAGTATATTTTTGAGCTGCCTGTGAACTCCTTTAAGTGGACTATAAGGAGAAACATGAAAGTGATCAGCGCTGGTGAAACCTGATGAACGTCTAAGTTCAAAAAACTGGCGATGCTTCTTTATATAGTGTATGTAACAAATTAACACTCAGTGCAAGCCTAGTTCTATCAAGCATACACATTTCTTCATATGTTTCTTAAAAGTTACATTTTATGTATCAGATGCATCTCACAACGGCTGCTGGATCATTCAAATGGGTTCATACCATGGGAGATCAGAGTCCATTAATCTGAAGATGACCAGCATGCTTACATCAGCCCTAAAAGGTGCTTTTTATTTCTTTGCTTTTATTGGTTTTCTGACTTTACTGTTTGATACTCAACACTGTGGTACTCTGCCTGTGTGCTACTAGAAGATACATTTGGAATTAACCATTTGTTTTATTGCTAGTCTGCATCTCTTGCTTATTTTTTTTTTCTTTTGGTTTGTGTAACCGCTATATAATTTTAATTTTACCAGTGAAACGTCTTAATATGAAGAAAATACAAATTAAATGTGATGTTCTCAGCACATTTTTCTTTGTATTTGCCTCTAACAGACTATATAATTGTAATATTTTGAGTTTAAAGTACATTAAACTGCTGGGCAACTACAGTAACAGGGTTACTACTCATCATGCCACCTCCTATGGCTGTAGCCATTTTCTTATTTTAACTAACGCCTTACTGTTATTGTTATTACTGGTTATTTAAGCTCAGAATCTTCACACCGGGTGCCTCCATCTTGAAGTTTAAAGGGACACCCAAGTCAAAATAAACTTTTATAATTCAGAAAGAGAATGCAGTTTTAAGACACTTTCCAATTTACTTCCATTATTACATTGTGCACATTTATTTTATATTCACACTTCCTGGAGAACAAGATCCTACTGAGCATGTGCACAAACTCACAGGGTATATATATACTTGTCTGTGATTGGGCCGGAAAATGGTAGAAAAAATACATATGTCAGAAAAAAATCTACTGCTTATTTGAAATTCAGAGTAGGTGTTAAATCATTGTCTTTTAATTATGCACTTGTTAATTATGCAATTCTACTGCATTGAGGGGTCCTTTAAGTATTCTTGTAACCTCCAATAGAAGCAGTACTCATTCACAAATCAACCAAAGTACAGGGTACTTCTGTTAAAAATCTGGCAACATCGTTGATCTGTCAGTGCACACCAGTTTTGTCCCAGGATGCAAAAATATGCACTCCAAGATGGGTGTGAGCAATAGGAAGATTTGGAACCTCACCTGTAATGGGTTAAAATAAGACAAGAGTTTTGAGGAGAGCTGCAAGCAGAGTGGGAAAGTCATATCATGGTGAGTAGCCACCAGGCTGCTGTAGTTTTAAGCCCTGCAGATCAAAAGGAGCTGTACAAATATTCTAAATACAAGCATCTCAAACTGCAGTATATAATAGTACCCTCTATAAGGAAAGATTGTCATTAGAATTAGTAAGAACTCAACAATAAAATGGATTACATTGTTTTGTAAGCACTTTCATTTCAATGTGTGAGGTTTGCTTTACCAATAATGGTCCAGATTACATAGCGCAAGTCACAATATCAATACCGTGACCACACTAACTTTAGCTCAGTCAAAGGTTTTGGGCTAAATGGACTATCTGATAAAAATGATTCATAAAATATTCATAATAATATTTATAAGAGTATATGGCCATGTATTTGACTGCAAATGGCTATAATATATATATGTGTCTAAATAATAATTCTAATAATATTTAATAATGTGCTTTACTGTGTGTAGTGTAAATATTTAACATCCCAATGCTCCCTGTGTAGGGGAAAATGTTCTTTGTAATTTTAAATTGATATTCATATATATTTATCTGTATATATCTATACCTGTATATTTTCATATAGATATATAGATATATATTTTACCTTAACATTATCAGATATATATAAAAAGATATATTTAAAAATAAAAATAAAATGTGTGTTCTATGTGAAGAGCATTTAAATGTAAAATATGTGTAAGATGTTTCAGGATTTGCACTGTAGGTCTAGTGTGGTGTTGGGTTAGCTGCGCCCACATGAAGAATTTGTTATCTTAAGGTTCGTAATGTAAATATTATATATAAAAATAAGAATAATAATTATATTTACTGTTAAAAAAATAGCTCCTTTCGGATTAGCACGCAATTGATGTGTAAGTTCTTTTTTCTTCTGCGCTCTCCATTGAAGTCCATGGGGAGAAGAAGCACGGTAGCAATATCCGAAGTCCTTTGGTTAGCGTGCATCAGGTTTCGCTCGGACGCAAAAAGTTTTAGCTCTAACTCTATATGTACTATTTAATGTTCCTTTAAAATAAATGCAACTTATATTTTGTTGTGTTACATATTATGTTGCATTTGTTTTTCTCTCCTTATGTAGAATGTAGGGGGTGCTCCTTAAAGGGACATGGTACTTACATGCTAAATCACTTGAAAGTGATGCAACATATCTGTAAAAAAGCAGCAAGAATATTTCACTTTATTACCTCGTCGGTTTAAGGGACTTTACTATGGAATCTTATAAAATTATGGTGAGATCCCACAAGATCAAGAAAAAGATTGAATGGTGATGCTGATTGGCTGTTTTTTTAACCATGTAGAAGAAAGGAAAATGTTTTTCTGAATGGTAACCGCTTCCAGAACAGTTACTCTGCTTATCTAATCTTTGTTTTGAATAAAGAAGCTGTCATGAGATGCAGGACACATGCAGGACACAGCAAAGATGGTACAACTTGTCATGAGATGCAGGGCACATGCATGACACAGCAATTATGGTACAACTCTATTTTATTGTAGAGCATGGAAATATACATCTGGTAGCATTGATCTCACTAAGTAACTGCGACACAGACAAAGGGCCTAAGCCCCGCTCCATCCGGTGACGTCTTCCCCCTTTTCAAAGGACAAAGCATACATTTTTTTCATTTAAATACAACAAATAACAAAGTATACAAAAAGCATACAACAACAGTTTTGAACAGTATATAACAAGTAACACGTTAAAGAGAATATTTAGAGAATATTAGTATAAACAACATGAATTACATCCTGACTTGAATATCGGGGTAGACTACCCTAGTCCACAGTGACCATGGGATTAGTCTGCCCATACTTCCGGTCACTGCTCTAACTAATGTTAATCCCGATATCAAGCCGGAAGTTTCACCACTCTTCCGCTTGATGTAACTCTACATGAACTGTCCTCTGATACAGAAGAAAGTAATTGAGAGTCCGCTGAAGGCAAAGACATATCCCCAATGTGATCTTGCCGAGGGGAAGGCACCCCTCTTAAAACAGGGGATCCCACTGGCTGTGGAACTGAGGCATCCAGTTCCAAACTCTCAGGTACAGGCTGAAGATGTTTTTGATTACGGCGTGTAACTGTCCCTCCATCAGTAAGGACTACATAAGACCTTGGTTCTGGAGAGCGTCCAATTGCCATAGCAGGCGTCTTCCATTTCTTCTCATCATCCAGTTTAATTCTGACACTTTGTCCCGCATTCAGCTCCTGCAAGGGCCTCACAGAATGTCTCCTGTCGTTGAAAAATCGATAGCCCCTTTTTGCCTCTTTATCCCTCCTAAGGATTTTGTCCCGAGGAATAGAGCTAGTTGGCTGGAAGACACCCACAGAGGGTAAGGTGGTGCGAATCTGGCGTCCTAGCATCAGCTGTGTCGGGCTAAACCCTTTGGCTTGAATGGGAATTTTGTTGTTTGAACTGCCCTTTCAGCCATTCCGTTAGCCTGCGGGTAATGTGGACTTGACGTGGAATGTATAAAATCATATTCTCTGCTGAAAGAACTGAACTCTGTTGAAGAGAACTTCATTCCATTATCACTCACCAACTCCATTGGTATGCCCCACCGGGCGAACAAGCTCTTGAGATGAGTGATAACGGCTTGACTTGTGATTTCATTCAAAGGGGCAATTTCCAAATATCTGGAATAGTAGTCGATCATGACTAGGAACTTTTTCCCGTGCAGTTCGCACAAATCAGCATCTATTTTCTGCCACGGGCCTGCAGGCAGCGGAGTAGAAATCAAGGGCTCCCTTCTCTGAGTAGGCCGGCGTTCCCGGCAAAAGGCACATTTAGACACATGGCTTGCAATGTCGGAAACTGATCCCAGGCCACCATACTGCCATAGCTGCCCTTTCTCTGCACTTTGTAATGCCTAAGTGGCCATTGTGAATCCTGTTTAACATTTCCTGTCGCATGCTAACAGGAATAACAATGCGGTCCTGGAACAGCACCAACCCATCCAGCTCTGTGAGCTGCAACCTTTATGACAGGTAAGAACTTAAAGACATCCAGGCTGCCCGACTTTCGGGTCAACCTTCTTTTATGTACTTTAAAACTTCTTGAAGGTCTGTATCTAAATATGTCTCTTTCTTTATTTGTTCTAGCTTCCCTGCAGAAATGGATTTGGAGGCCAGAACTGAATCTACATACACTTTCACATCTGATTCCGTTAAAGACTCTTCAGCAGCAGCCAGCGGGAGCCTGGATAGTGTATCTGCCACAACCAGTTGTTTCCCGGCACATGCACTGCATGAACATTGAACCTGAGCAGCCTCATTAGAAGTCTCTGGCATCTTAGGGGTGTTCTGTCAATATCATAGGAGTTGATTAGAGGAACTAGCGGTTTATGATCAGTCTCCAGACTAAATTTCTCTAAGCCCACTAGGTAACGCTGAAAGCGCTCACAGGCCCAAACTGCAGCCAGGCACTCTTTCTCAATTTGGGTGTATTTTGACTCAGCAGCCGTCAGTGTACGGGAACAGTAGGCGATGGGCTGTAGTTTGTTCTCATTCAGCTGCAGGAGGGCAGCCCATAATCCTTAACTGCTCGCATCAGCACTAACCACAGTCTTTTTGGTAGGGTCGTAGAACCCCAACACTGGGGCAGACCCCAGCAGGGAATTGAGCTGCATAAAAGATTCTTCCGGTGAAGGTCCCCAGACCCAGGCAACATCCTTCTTTAGCAACTCTGTGATAGGGTGTAGTATTATGGATAAATCTGGAAGGAACCTGCCCACATAATTTACAAGGCCCAATATTTGTCTCAGCTAATGAACATCAGAAGGACTTTTCATCTGTTCAATAGCACAAATTTTCTCAGGGTCTGGCTTGATGCCATCCCCATTGATGATATGCCCAAAGTAACAAAACTTAGCTTTCCTAAAATGGCATTTCTCTTTGTTTAGCTTCAGCCCGGACTCTCTGATAGTCTTCAGCACACAGCTCAATCGCTTATCATGTTCCTCCAATATAGACCCATACACTAAGATGTCATCCATGACGACTGCCGTGCCCACCTTGTTTCTTAGGAGAGAACTTATTTCTCTTTGGAAGATTTCAGGAGCAGAGGATATCCCGAAGGGGAGTCTGCAAAAGCAAAACCGACCTACTGGTGTAATGAAGGTAGTCAGTTTGCGGCACTTTGGATCTAGAGGTATCTGCCAGAAGCCACTAGAAGCATCCAATGTAGAGAAGAACTTCGCCCCAGCCAATTTCGGAGCTATGTCTTCAAGTGTCGGCAGCACATATATCTCTCTCTTCACCGCCTCATTCAGCCTTTTCAAGTCTACGCAGATGAGATGCAGGACACATGCAGGACACAGCAAAGATGGTACAACTCTATTTTATTGTAGAGCATGGAAATATACATCTGGTAGCATTGATCTCACGACACAGACAAACGGGCCTAAGCCCCACCCCCTTCCGGTGACGTCCTTCCCACTCTGATCACAGAAGCACTGAGCTGAACATCAGAAAACGTTTGCTTTTGCACAGTTGCATGCACTATACATTTATGTTTAGTAATACATTTCCCTGGAAGGAATCGCTCCATGGATCTGATACATCTTGCAACTGCAGCTTGCTGTCCCATCAATAAGTAATGTATCCAGGTCACTAGGAAATAATACATAGATTATATTGTACACGGATATCTTATTTAGTATCAGAGCATGTTTTACATTTTCCTATGTATTTTTCACTTTTGCTAATTTTTTTTCTTTTGTTGTTCATGTTTAAGATATTTTAAACTGCCACCTTTGTGAACACAGTTTGCATTGATTTGCAGTCCAGGGACATACTCAAAAAGCCTCATGGGAAAAAAAAACATCTTCCCTTTGTTTGCTATGGCCAGTTAGCAACATATATACATAAGCGTCTACACTGACCACTTCTACTCATAATTAAAGGGATACAACATTAAAAATCAAACCTTCATGACTCAGATAGAGCATGTAGTTTTAAAAGATTTTTTTGTCAAATGTACTTATGCTTTGTTGCAAATCATAGCTTGATAGACTCAGGGGCAGCAATGCACTATTAGGAGCTTGCTGATGACTGGTGGCTAAGCACATATAATTCTTGTCTTTGGCACCCCATAGTATATTACTGCCCTTGAGCTGACTTTAACTATGTGTTTTTCCTATTTTCCTGGTTTAAACACACAGATATCTTCAAGCAATGATGTAATAATAAAATGCTTTAACATAGTAAAGCATTTTCATTTTGCATTTATATAAACCTTTCATTTAGTTGTAGCTATATCATTAGACCATAGATATACTGTGATACTTTAGTTGGTGAACTGGATACAACAAAGTTCTGTATATTGTAAATTTAACTGCAAGGTCAACAAAACCTGTTGCCAAGTGCTGAGCTGCTTTCAAAATGTTGACTTGCCACATGGAAACAGCTACTCAACATTGTTTTCAACTAGTCATTATAGTATGTCTGTTTTCTGAAATAAAAATAAACACATGTTTTTAGGGCGAGGGGGAGCTTGCCATTCAATGTAAATGGCTGTGTAATCTATAGATCAAAAGCGAGCATACAAGCCTAGGTTTTACACTAGAAAAGTATTGAACACATAGAAAAAATAATGTTCAAGAAATACACAGAACTACTGGTCCCAACTTAGCAGAAACAGCTATTGGAGTCAGCCAATCAGCAGTGGTAGTTGCACAACCCAGCCAGGACCACCAGGTTTCTGTGGGTTAAACACAGACTTTCAGGTTTTCTAGTGCTAAAATGAAATGCTCTAACAAATTAGATCTTAAAAACACCACTAATATATGTATTATTTAATAGCAACAGTATATCAGCCCTAACATTAGAACTGTTTTTGCACTATAATTTAAACTTGTGCACCTTTTGTAACAGTGAAACATAATGTACAAGGGCTGTGTTGTACAAATATAGACAAACAAATACAGAGAAAAAATAAATTATCCCTTTATTTTATAATAAAGATTACACACTACTTCATAACAATTAAATTATGTTTCTCAGGCTGTCATAATTTAGATGGTAAAGTGGACAGGCAAGCAATAAAGTCATGGCTACTTAAACAGATCTGCTAAGACTTAAAATGTTAATCCCCACAAAAGAAATTAAATTTCAGCTGTGTTTACAAGACCTTCCATTTACCAGCTTGAGAAAACTTCTCCATAGAGAATTCCAGAAACAGAAGTTTACAGAAGTGAAATGCATAGAGAAAACACAGGAAATTATTATATTAGACACAGATAAAATCATTATGAACAAGATAAACTATACATAAGAGACTACTGTGCATTTTATTTTGCTGTCCAGAGATGTAATATGTGTAAGAGGCAGGCTCAAAATATAACAGAATAAAATATTAGGTATATTATTGGCTGTAGACAGGTGAAGCATTGCAGGATTAGTGAAAAGGGTTCTGTAATGCACAATGGTTTTATAACCTACATTTTGCAAAACATTATTAACAAAAGCTAATAATGAAGTGCAGTGCCTCTCTCCCGTGCAAGCTGACAAAGGGTTACTGCCAAACCCTTCTACAACATCTCACAAATAGTAAAGTCCAGCAGCACTGAATGTTTTCAAAAATGACCCCTTTATTCCTCATAGTAGGGTCATGCCATATATAATGTATGATTGCATGATTAAGGGCATGATGCCCAAAACATTGTATATGGCATGACCCTACTATGTGCTGCTGGAGTTTGCTATATGCACAACATTATTAAAGCAACTACTTCCCGGGCTAAGGCTTTCTGAGCAGATAGATGGAGGTACACATACACTGGGGACAAATTTACAAGCTCTGAATGGAGCTTGATGCCCCTGTTTCCGCACAAGCCTTTAGGCTCACTGGCAACAGCAATTATGAAGTAGCGGTCTTAAGACCGCTGCTCCATAACTGGCTCTGAATGGAGCTTGATGCCTCTGTTTCCGCGCGAGCCTTTAGGCTCGCCGTAATAGCAATTATGAAGCAGCAGTCAAGACCGCTGCTCCATAACTGGTCCGCTGTCTCTGAGGCTGCGGTCTACAATCAGCCTGATCCTATACAATCGGGCTGATTGACACACCTTGCTAGCAGCCAATTGGCCGTGAATCTGTACTGGGCGGTATTGCCCAAGCAGTTCTGGTTCTGCAGAGTATCATGTCGGACAGACATTGATAAATTGGCACCTATGTATGCAAAACTAGGGATTATGAACTGTGGTACCCCTGTAAAGTTAAAACAATGGTAAGTAAAAGGGAGGAAGCATGTTGAAGAATGTGGTTTACTGCCTTTTAATATTTATCTTTTCAACAGATTTTGTTTAACCCCCTTAATATATGGTTTAGATTAGCTGTAGACCAAAGTCAGGTCCGGAATCTAAGCAACAGGAACTTTAATGGTTTGAGCTGTTCTCCAATCAGTACTTTAGCTATAAAAATGTGACGTATGGCTAGAGCGCCAATTGAAGAACAGTTCAAACCATTAGCTCACAAAAACTATGGCCTAGATTTGGAGTTTGGCGGTAAAAGGGCTGTTAACGCTCCGCGGGTTTTTTTCTGGCCGCACCATAAATTTAACTCTGGTATCGAGAGTTCAAACAAATGCTGCGTTAGGCTCCAAAAAAGGAGCGTAGAGCATATTTACCGCAAATGCAACTCTCGATACCAGAGTTGCTTACGGACGCGGCCGGCATCAAAAACGTGCTCGTGCACGATTCTCCCATAGGAAACAATGGGACTGTTTGAGCTGAAAAAAAAACTAACACCTGCAAAAAAGCAGCGTTCAGCTCTTAACGCAGCCCCATTGTTTCCTATGGGGAAACACTTCCTACGTCTGCACCTAACACTCTAACATGTACCCCGAGTCTAAACACCCCTAACCTTACACTTATTAACCCCTAATCTGCCGCCCCCGCTATCGCTGACCCCTGCATTACACTTTTAACCCCTAATCTGCCGCTCCGTAAACCGCCGCCACCTACGTTATCCCTATGTACCCCTAATCTGCTGCCCTAACATCGCCGACCCCTATGTTATATTTATTAACCCCTAATCTGCCCCCCACAACGTCGCCGACACCTGCCTACACTTATTAACCCCTAATCTGCCGAGCGGACCTGAGCGCTACTATAATAAAGTTATTAACCCCTAATCCGCCTCACTAACCCTATCATAAATAGTATTAACCCCTAATCTGCCCTCCCTAACATCGCCGACACCTAACTTCAATTATTAACCCCTAATCTGCCGACCGGAGCTCACCGCTATTCTAATAAATGTATTAACCCCTAAAGCTAAGTCTAACCCTAACACTAACACCCCCCTAAGTTAAATATAATTTTTATCTAACGAAATAAATTAACTCTTATTAAATAAATAATTCCTATTTAAAGCTAAATACTTACCTGTAAAATACATCCTAATATAGCTACAATATAAATTATAATTATATTATAGCTATTTTAGGATTAATATTTATTTTACAGGCAACTTTGTAATTATTTTAACCAGGTACAATAGCTATTAAATAGTTAAGAACTATTTAATAGTTACCTAGTTAAAATAATAACAAATTTACCTGTAAAATAAATCCTAACCTAAGATATAATTAAACCTAACACTACCCTATCAATAAAATAATTAAATAAACTACCTACAATTACCTACAATTAACCTAACACTACACTATCAATAAATTAATTAAACACAATTGCTACAAATAAATACAATTAAATAAACTATCTAAAGTACAAAAAATAAAAAAGAACTAAGTTACAGAAAATAATAAAATATTTACAAACATAAGAAAAATATTACAACAATTTTAAACTAATTACACCTACTCTAAGCCCCCTAATAAAATAACAAAGCCCCCCAAAATAAAAAATTCCCTACCCTATTCTAAAATACAAATATTACAAGCTCTTTTACCTTACCAGCCCTGAACAGGGCCCTTTGCGGGGCATGCCCCAAGAATTTCAGCTCTTTTGCCTGTAAAAAAAAACATACAATACCCCCCCCCCAACATTACAACCCACCACCCACATACCCCTAATCTAACCCAAACCCCCCTTAAATAAACCTAACACTACCCCCCTGATGATCTTCCTACCTTGTCTTCACCATGCCAGGTTCACCGATCCGTCCTGGCTCCAAGATCTTCATCCAACCCAAGCGGGGGCTAGACATCCACTGAAGAAGTCCAGAAGAGGGTCCAAAGTCTTCCTCCTATCCGGCAAGAAGAGGACATCCGGACCGGCAAACATCTTCTCCAAGCGGCATCTTCTATCTTCTTCCATCCGATGACGACCGGCTCCATCTTGAAGACCTCCAGCGCGGATCCATCCTCTTCTTCCGACGACTAGACGACGAATGACGGTTCCTTTAAGGGACGTCATCCAAGATGGCGTCCCTCGAATTCCGATTGGCTGATAGGATTCTATCAGCCAATCGGAATTAAGGTAGGAATTTTCTGATTGGCTGATGGAATCAGCCAATCAGAATATAGTTCAATCCGATTGGCTGATCCAATCAGCCAATCAGATTGAGCTCGCATTCTATTGGCTGATCGGAACAGCCAATAGAATGCGAGCTCAATCTGATTGGCTGATTGGATCAGCCAATCGGATTGAACTATATTCTGATTGGCTGATTAATAATTGAAGGTAGGTGTCGGCGATGTTAGGGAGGGCAGATTAGGGGTTAATACTATTTATGATAGGGTTAGTGAGGCGGATTAGGGGTTAATAACTTTATTATAGTAGCGCTCAGGTCCGCTCGGCAGATTAGGGGTTAATAAGTGTAGGTAGGTGTCGGCGACGTTGAGGGGGGCAGATTAGGGGTTAATAAATATAACATAGGGGTCGGCGATGTTAGGGGTAGCAGATTAGGGGTACATAGGGATAACGTAGGTGGCGGCGATTTGCGGTCGGAAGATTAGGGGTTAATTATTTTAAGTAGCTTGCGGCGACGTTGTGGGGGGCAAGTTAGGGGTTAATAGATATAATACAGGGGTCGGCGGTGTTAGGGGCAGCAGATTAGGGGTACATAAGTATAACGTAGGTGGCGGTCGGCAGATTAGGGGTTAAAAATTTTAATCGAGTGGCGGCGATGTGGGGGGACCTCGGTTTAGGGGTACATAGGTAGTTTATGGGTGTTAGTGTACTTTAGGGTACAGTAGTTAAGAGCTTTATAAACCGGCGTTAGCCAGAAAGCTCTTAACTCCTGCTATTTTCAGGCGGCTGGAATCTTGTCGTTAGAGCTCTAACGCTCACTTCAGAAACGACTCTAAATACCAGCGTTAGGAAGATCCCATTGAAAAGATAGGCTACGCAAATGGCGTAGGGGGATCTGCGGTATGGAAAAGTCGCGGCTGTAAAGTGAGCGTTAGACCCTTTAATCACTGACTCCAAATACCAGCGGGCGCCCAAAACCAGCGTTAGGAGCCTCTAACGCTGGTTTTCACGGCTACCGCCGAACTCTAAATCTAGGCCTATGAGTTTTGAAGTCAACTGCCAGACCGCGGGATATTGAAATGACATGGCTAGATTAAAACGCAAGTTACAGCGCATCTTTATTAGAAGTTAATAATTAAAGTCCCTGTAAAATATTGCTTAACTTCCAGACCTGATTTAAAAACATGGAAAGTTTATCATCACTTTAAAGGCTAATGATTATTTAACAGAAATTAAACCTGCACAGAGAGGAAGGCCCAATACCCTCTTTACTGCTGTGCATTTTAGACTCTAGAACAATAAACAATACCAACGTCATACAAATTCCATGTTAATCAATAAATGCTACTAGATTAAACATTTAATAACAGTGGCATATCCAGTGTTATAATATTCATATTTATTTTATTTTACTAAAAGTTCATCTTTAACTTGGTATTTACTCTATGTCATAAAATATAAACTTCAAAGAATACAATTCTTTCTTTCTTAAAGGGACACTGAACCCATTTTTTTTTCAGATAGAGCATGACATTTTAAGCAACTTTCTAATTTACTCCTATTATCACATTTTCTTCATTCTCTTGGTATCATTATTTGAAATGCAAGAATGTAAGTTTAGATGCCGGCCCATTTTTGGTGAACAATCTAGGTTGTTCTTGCTGATTGGTGGATAAATTCTTCCACCAATAAAAAAGTGCTGTCCAGAGTTCTGAACCCAAAAAATGCTTAGAAGCCTTCTTTAAAAAAAAAAAAAAAAAAAAAATAGCAGGAGAACGAAGAAAAATTGATAATAGGAGTAAATTAGAAAGTTGCTTAAAATTGCATGCTCTATCTGAATCACAAAAGAAAAAAATTGCGTTCAGTGTCCCTTTAAGTTCCAAAGAGAATCATGTAACTGCTGTCATGAAAACAATAGCGTGAGTTTGAAAATGACCTGGGCAAGTGGTAAACTTTAATTGTAATATTACATCTTTACAAAACAGTTGTATGTAATACTTTTTTTATACTTTGATAAACAACTATAAAAAAAGATATGTTTAACTGGAAGTTTCTCAGAAACTGTCGCCTAGATTACGAGTTTTTTAGGTAATGCTGTGCGGTACTAACGAGCAGTTTTCCCTCACTGCTCACCCACTGACAACGCTGGTATTATGGGTCTTTACAAACCCGGTGTTAGCCGCAAAAAGGGAGCGTAGAGCAAAATTTAGCTCCACATGTCACTTCAATACCAGCGCTGCTTACGGTAGCGGTGAGCTGGCAAAACGTGCTCGTGCACGATTTCCCCATAGGAATCAATGGGGGAGAGCCGGCTGAAAAACACCTGCAAAAAAGCAGCGTAAAGCTCCTAACGCAGCCCCATTGATTCCTATGGGGAAACACTTTTTATGTCTACACCTAACACCCTAACATGAACCCTGAGTCTAAACACCCCTAATCTTACAGTTATATATATTATTAACCCCTAATCTGCTGCTCCGGACACCGCCGCCACCTACATTATACTAATGAACCCATAATCTGCTGCCCCCAACATCGCCGACACCTACATTATATTTATTAACCCCTAATCTGCCACCCCCAATGTCGCCGCAACCTACCTACACTTATTAACCCCTAATCTGCCGTCCCCAACGTCGCCACCACTATATTAAAGTTATTAACCCCTAACCCTAACACCCCCATAACTTAAATATAATTTAAATAAATCTAAATAAAATAACTATCATTAACTAAATTATTCCTATTTAAAACTAAATACTTACCTATAAAATAAACCCTAAGATAGCTACAATATAACTAATAGTTACATTGTAGCTAGCTTAGGGTTTATTTTTATTTTACAGGCAACTTTGTATTTATTATAACTAGGTAGAATAGTTATTAAATAGTTATTAACTATTTAATAGCTACCTAGCTAAAACAAAGACAAATTTACCTGTAAAATAAATCCTAACCTAAGTTACAATTACACCTAACACTACACTATAATTAAATTAATTACCTAAACTAAATACAATTAAAAACAATTTAAAAAGTTATCTAAAGTACGAAAAACCCACACTAAATTACAGAAAATAATAAAATAATTATTTTTTTTTTAAACTAATTACACCTAATCTAATCCCCCTAATAAAATAAAAAAGCCCCCCAAAATAAAAAAGCTCTACCCTATACTAAATTACAAATAGCCTTAAAAGGGCCTTTTGAGGGGCATTGCCCCAAAGTAATCAGCTCTTTTACCTGTAAAAAAAGTACAATACCCCCCCAACATTAAAACCCACCACCCACACATCCAACCCTACTCTAAAACCCACCCAATGCCCCCTTAATAAAACCTAACACTAACCCCTTGAAGATCACCCTACCTTGAGAAGTCTTCACCCAAACAGGCCGAAGTCCTCAACGATGCTGGCAGAAGTGGTCCTCCAGACGGGTAGAAATCTTCATCGAAGCCAGGAAGAAGAGGTCCTCCAGATGGGCAGAAGTCTTCATCCAGACGGCATCTTCTATCTTCATCCATCCGGCGCGGAGCGGCACCATCTTCAAGACATCCAACGCGGAGCATCCTCTTCCAACGAAGTCTAACTGAAGAATGAAGGTTCCTTTAAATGATGTCATCCAAGATGGCGTCCCTTGAATTCCGATTGGCTGATAGAATTCTATCAGCCAATCAGAATTAAGGTAGAAAAAATCATGTTGGCTGATGCAATCAGCCAATATGATTGAGTTGGCATTCTATTGGCTGATCCAATCAGCCAATAGAATGCCAGCTCAATCCTATTGGCTGATTGGATCAGCCAATAGAATGCAAGCTCAATCCTATTGGCTGATTGCATCAGCCAATAGGATTTGTTCTACCTTAATTCCGATTGGCTGATAGAATTCTATCAGCCAATCGGAATTCAAGGGACGCCATCTTGGATGACGTCATTTAAAGGAACCTTCATTCTTCAGTTGGACTTCGTTGGAAGATGATGCTCCGCATTGGATGTCTTGAAGATGGAGCCGCTCCACGCCGGATGGATGAAGATAGAAGATGCCGTCTGGATGAAGATAGAAGATGCCGTCTGGATGAAGACTTCTGCCTGTCTGGAGGACCACTTCACCTGGCTTCGATGAAAACTTCTGCCCATCTGGAGAACCACTTCTGCCGGCTTCGTTGAGGACTTCGACCCGGTTGGGTGAAGACTTCTCAAGGTAGGGTGATCTTCAAGGGGTTAGTGTTAGGTTTTATTAAGGGGGTATTGAGTGGGTTTTAGAGTAGGGTTGGGTGTGTGGGTGGTGGGTTTTAATGTTGGGGGGTATTGTACTTTTTTTTTCCAGGTAAAAGAGCTGATTACTTTGGGGCAATGCCCTGCAAAAGGCCCTTTTAAGGGCAATTTGTAATTTAGTATAGGGTAGGGCTTTTTATTATTTTGGGGGGCTTTTTTATTTTATTAGGGGGATTAGATTAGGTGTAATTAGTTTAAAAAAATTGTAATTATTTTATTATTTTCTGTAATTTAGTGGGGGGGGGGTTTCGTACTTTAGATAATTTTTTTCAATTCTATTTAATTGTATTTAGTTTAGGTAATTCATTTAAAGGGACAGTCTAGGCCAAAATAAACTTTTATGATTCAGATAGAGAGATGCAATTTTAAACAATTTTCCAATTTACTTTTGTCACCAATTTTTCTTTGTTCTCTTGGTATTCTTAGTTGAAAGCTTAACCTGGGAGGTTCATATGCTAATTTCTTAGACCTTGAAGGCCACCTCTTTTTAGAATGCATTTTAACATTTTTTCACCACTAGAGGGTGTTAGTTCATGTATTTCATATAGATAACACTGTGCTCATGCATGTGATGTTATCTGGGAGCAGGCACTGATTGGCTAAACTGCAAGTCTGTCAAAAGAACTGAAATAAAGGGGCAGTTTGCCGAGGCTTAGATACAAGATAATCACAGAGGTTAAAAGTATATTAATATAACTGTGTTGGTTATGCAAAACTGGGGAATGGGTAATAAAGGGATTATCTATCTTTTAAAACAATAACAATTCTGGTGTAGACTGTCCCTTTAATTATAGTGTAGTGTTAGGTGTAATTGTAACTTAGGTTAGGATTTATTTTACAGGTAAATTTGAATTTATTTTAACTAGGTAGCTATTAAATAGTTAATAACTATTTAATAACTATTCAACCTAGTTAAAATAAATACAAAGTTGCCTGTAAAATAAAAATAAACCCTAAGCTTGATACAATGTAACTATTAGTTATATTGTAGATAGCTTATGGTTTATTTTATAGGTAAGTATTTAGTTTTAAATAGGAATAATTTAGTGAATTGTAGTAATTTTATTTATATTTATTTAAATTATATTTAAGTTAGGGGGTGTTAGGGTTAGACTTAGATTTAGGGGTTAATACATTTAATATAGTTGCGGCGACGTTGGGGACGGCAGATTAGGGGTTAATAAATGTAGGTAGGTGGCAGCGATGTTAGGGACGGCAGATTAGGGGTTAATAAAATGTAACTAGTGTTTGCGATGCGGGAGGGCGGCGGTTTAGGGGTTAATATATTTATTATAGTGGCGGCGATGTCCGGTTCGGCAGATTAGGAGTTACATTTTTTTTTTAAGTGTTTACGATGTGGGGGGCCTCAGTTTAGGGGTTAATAGGTAGTTTATGGGTGTTAGTGTACTTTTTAGCACTTTAGTTAAGAGCTTTATACTACGGCGTTAGCCCATAAAACTCTTAACTACTGACTTTTAAATGCGGTATCAGTCTTGACAGGAGAGGGTCTACCACTCACTTTTTGGAAGACTTGTAATACCGGCGCTATGCAAGTCCCATTGAAAATATAGGATACGCAATTGACGTACGTGGATTTGTGGTATTTTCGAGTCTGACCAAAAAAGTTAGCGGTACACCTGTCATTTCAAGACTCGTAATACCAGCGGACGTTAAAAAGCAGCGTTGGGACCTCTCAACGCTGCTTTTTAAGGCTAACGCAAGACTCGTAATCTAGGTGATTGTGTTTTACACAATATTTTGCATAATTCAAAATACAGTAATTCTATATAGCAATTCTCCTAACCATGATATAACAACAAATCCCAAATGGTCTTTTTACATTAAAAATGCAAATACTAAATTTAAAATTCTATAAAATCAACTTTGTCAGGCTGTAAGGACACAGTAAACCAAATGAACAGGTAGAAGACGATGTTTAAAATAAAGTTTTTCTATTTTATTATATGAGTATGCCATATGGGATTTTTTATTTGGGTGTGGGTCGTATCCTGTGCAGAACAATACACACTTTACTTGTGTCTTACTACAGACATGACTTGGGCATATGATATAGTAAGAACTTTAAAGACAAGATGAAAGACTGGGAGTGCAATGGCATAATTAGTTTGCCCCTAATCAGCATAGGCTGGAAACTTTCTACCAAAGAATGAGTGAGTTTATCTTTTCTGTTAATATAGTTAATAAATATGTAAATTGATTAACAACTCATCCAAATGTGTATTAGAATAGACCTAAAATGCTTTTTTTAACTGTAATAGAATTATAACGTTGCATTTTCCAGTACTGATATTGTACACTATTCATTACAAAACAATATCTCTCTTTGACAGCATGCAAAAAAAAAAAAGTTAAAGCACAATTTAAAGCATGAAAATCTTCTATAATAGCTGAATGAGAAGGTGGGTGTTAATGTATTTAGTAAAAATTAGAAATGTAACCTTTAAACCTCACATAACTAAAACAGTCAACATGTCACTTGCTCTTCAAGACAGGCTTCTCTAAATTTCTGCCTGTTTCTTAGCCCCTGCAACCTGCCTTTACCTCAGTGCATTTTTATAGCTTTTCACAGCAAGGCACTGTTAGTTCATGTGTGTCATATAGATAACATTGTGCTCACTCCTGTGGAGTCAGCACTGAGTAGCCAATTTATCAAAGTCTGGAGGACATGATACGCTGTAGTGACTCATGTCCGCCAGACATCGCTGAATGCCAACAGCATAAGCTGTCAGCATTTAACATTGCACATGCAGTTCTGGTGAACTGCTTGTGCAATGCCGCCCCCTGCAGATTTGTGGCCAATCGGTCGTTCGCAGGGGGTGTTAATATAGGATCAGGCAGATTGATATCTGCAGCCTCAGAGGCAGCGGACCAGTTAAGGAGCAAAGGTCTTAAAACTGCTGCTTCATAACTGCTGTTTCGGGCGAGCCTGAAGGCTCGTGCGGAAACAAGGGCATCAGGTGCCATTTGGCCTTTGATATATCGGCCCCTAATTGTCTAAAATGCATGTCTGTAAATAGCATTGAGATAAGGGGGCAGTCTGCAGAGGCTTAGATACAAGGTAATCACAGAGGTAAAAAGTATATTAATATAACTGTGTTGGTTATGCAAAACTGGGGAATGGGTAATAAAGGGATTATCTATCTTTTGGAGTAGACTGTCAGTTTAAGTGAACTGTGTGATAACAGGCTTGGGATGGGGTGAAAACATTTTTTTATTTTGGCAACTAATATTTTCAAAGACCATTGAAAAAAGTGATCTACAAGGGAAGTCAGATTTTATGACAACATGAACTAATTGAGTGACTAGTTTTTGGCATATGTCTTCAACCTTCAGTAATAAAAACTAAAGCAAAAAATACATTTCCAGGTCCTTTGTGTCTGCAATTACCATGTGGACAGCTAGATCACTACAGCCTTACGATTGACCATGTTCATAGGTTTAACTCAGAGTGCACTTGCCCTGGTAAAGAAGAATACATTTGTGTCCTCTGTTTAATAGTGGGTCCAACTCAGGTCCAACTCAGGTGTGCATGATTTGCATAACACAAAAACCCTAAATAACTAGATGTGAAACAATTGTGTTATATCAATATTTATTTTTCAACAAAATGCCTAAGAATTGTTTTTTTAAACTTCAGCAAGTCATTATCATTTTCATCTGCTAATTATGATTTTTTTACACTGATTTTCTATGAACTATCTGGAACCTGTATTATATTGGAAGTGTATATTTGTTCTTTGAACTAGAGACTGTTAGATGAGAATGATGCTTTGTATCCCCTTTTCTTGTATATCTGACTGTTTTTCAAAGATGAATATAATCACTAATACGGAACCATCTGCCATACAACTATAAACATAGTACGTCAGCTTTTTCATATCTAGTTGACATAATCATAATCGCAAATAACCATGTAAGGAATATCATTGTAGATATTTCTAAATAAGTCATTAGGACAGGTAATTTTCATCACATTACATTTTATAATAAGCAAACTCACATATATAAATTGCAGATTTCTATGTTACTTATTAAGCTGAAATAGACAGCACAGGACTTTTCTGTATAATTAGAGAGTTCAGGTGGGTTCCAAAAGGTAATGTGTTGCAGTCATTTCTTTCAGCCAAGGGGTTAATTTTATAAATAAACTGAAGTGCAAGCTGCTGAGTGTGAAAAATAAAATCTTCAATTTATTTATATATCCACTAAAAATATATATTCAATGGAGACAGACACGGCGGGCAACAGTCTGACGCGTTTTGCACCCAATAGTGGTCGCTTATTCATTTTATATTTTATTTTAAGAGAAATTTGTTTCAATCATTCAATTAATTTTGTGCAAAATACAGATTACAAGTGGCATGCTATTGTTAGAGCGGGTTGAAATTACCAATATCTTGCCCACGCTAACTTGCATGCAAATTACAAGTTGAAAATAAATGCGTTCACTTGAGCACAATCTAAATTTACGTGTGTCAGGTTAGAGCGAAAGGAGACAGCGTAAGGGTAAGAGTTAAAAAAGTGCACCAAACATGATGTAAATACATAAGAATAAATTGTTACACTCATATACATACTATATAAAAATATTTATATTAATATTCATAAAACTAATTTATAAGGTTTAAAAGGTATATGGTATATGACAAGGTGTTTGAATGGAAAGGGCTATTTTGTGTATGTGTGTGTATATGTATGTATGGTTTGAATATATGTGTATATTCAGTACCCTCCACTAATATTGGCACCCATGGTAAATATGAGCAAAGAAGGCTGTAACAAATTATCTTTATTGTTTAAGCTTTTGATATTTTGTTCAAAATATACACTAAAATGTTTTCATGGATATCAGACAACTGCAAACACATCACAGGTTTATCCACAAAAAAACTGTTAAATATATGTGTGGCACAATTATTTGCATCCCTATGAATTAATATGAGAAAAAAAAAATATTTGAAGTGTATTCCCTTTGATATTTTAAATTTTTTAGTACACCTGGGTGACTAGGAACAGGAAATTGTTCATCCATGACTTAACGTTTCACAGGGGTATAAATATGAAGTAGCACATAGGACAAATTTCCTAGTCATTCATCACAATGGGTAAGACCAAGGAATATAGCTATGATGTGCGGCAAAGTTTGTTGACTATAAGAAAATAGGAAAAGCCTTGCAAATGCCCATTTACACCATCAGGACAATAATTCAGAAGTTCCAGTCAACTGGAAATGCTATGAATCAACCTAGAAGAGGACGTGCGTCTATATTGTCTCAACATACTGTGAAGAGGATGGTTCGAGTTACGAAAATATCACAGTTGGAGAATTGCAGACGTTAGATGGTCTTGGGGTCAGAAAGTTTCCAAAACTACAATCCGACGTCACCTACATCACCACAAGTTGTTTGTAAGGGTTTCGAGAAAAAAGTCTCTACTCTCATCCAAAAACAAACTCATGCGTCTCCAGTTTGCCAGACACTACTGGAATTTTAAATGGGATCTGGTTCTATGATCAGATGAAACCAAAAAAGAGCATTTTGGCAATAAACACAAGAGGTGGGATTGGCAGACACAGAGAGGTAGACATATGGAAAAGTTTCTCATACCCACAGTTAAATATGGTGGTGGCTCTTTAATGTTTTGGGGCTGGTTTTCTGCCAGAGGATGTGGACATTTTGTTAGGAAACATGGCATTGTCAAATAACAACAGATATTAAATGAACACTTGACTGCCTCTGCCAGAAAGCTTAAAATGGGCCATGGTTAGAGTTTCAAGCAGGACTATGATTCAAAACATACAGCAAAATAAACACAAAAATGGTTTACTGACCCCATAGAAAACCTGTGGTGTGAACTGAAGAGGAGAGTCCACAAGCATCAACCTCGAAATTTGAAGGATCTGGAGAGATTCTGTATGGAGGATTGGTTTCAGATCCCCTGCCATATATTCTCCGACCTCATTAGGCATTATAGGAGAAGACTCAGAGCTGTTATTTTGGGAAAGGGAGGTAGCAGAAAGTATTGACTAAAAGGGTGCCAATAATTGTGCCACACATATATTTAACAAAGATTTGTTTTTTAATAAACATGAGCTGTGCTTGCAATTGTTTGATATCCATGAGAGCAGAGTATTTTTGCGTTTTGTTTAACAAAAGATCAAAAGGTTAAACAATAAAGATAAGATAAAA